>NW_020653854.1:941464-1033618 GCF_003589595.1 Hyposmocoma kahamanoa | reverse complement strand
AAACAATAAAGAGCCGATGTTTACGGTATCGCGTACTAGTGGCGCCCAAATCGGTTCAAATTCTGCTGGACTAGCGGCGGCACTATTTATGTCAAGAAATATGAAGGCAAGGGCAAAGGCTCTGAGGCTCTGGTTGTCAAATCGAGTGCCGACATCAATCGCATACTACAAGCTGGTGATGCCTCTAAAAGAATTCACAACACTCAATGAAGCGGTGGATTTTACACAATGTCAAGTGTTGCTACGAATTAATCTTACTTTAAATTTGTTTCTAAACTTTGAAATTAGTCAGTTTTTACTATTCATCTCTTTTGCTTACTCAATTGTAAGGGTCACACACACTCATCTTCACACACATTCACTCCCACAAAACATTCACCAACATTTACTCTCAATTGTGGACTGCACATTAAACATAAAACATACTCAGGACTACATAGGTTTAATAATTTACATATGGCAAAAGCCTACTGCTATCTCTTGCACCCCTTTGCAACCACTTTAAGACAATGGCTAACTTAGACTATCTGCAAGAGCTTGATTTTCCTGAAATTACTTGCCATCTAATTGAACGTCCTGAACTATGTTCTGCCATTCTTTCGCACAAGTTCCATTTCAGAGTACTTACTATGAACATCAGGAGTATACACCATAACTTCGACGAATTTCTGCTGACATTAGCAAGACTGAAACTTAGATTTGACGTTCTGATACTTACCGAATGTTGGATCAATAAAGACTCAATAATACCCCTAATTGACGGATATACAGCATTTAGAACCCATAAACACATAAATAGGGCTGGTGGCGTTGTCGCCTATGTGAGTAACATTTGGGAACCGGAAGTAAATGAACCGTCGTTTGATGATGCAAATTGTCTTCACATTGTTTTGAAAAATAAGTTAAATCTGTTTGCAATTTATCGTTCGCCTTCATTTTCTGACATCACACCTTTTTTGAACTCACTTGAGACTAACATTAATTCTATCAAATCCTCTTCATGTACAATCGTCGCGGGTGATATTAATATTAACACTCTGGCTGGTGGTGGTGATATTCATCTTGATTCGAGTAACAGGTACCTGTGTCTACTTGCAGAGTTAAACCTTGTCCCCACCATAAATAAACCGACTAGAAATAAGTCTTGTCTAGATCACATTCACGTGTCGTCACAGCACCGTTCTGTTGGGGTTGTTTGTCAATCTGATATCACTGATCATTATCTAGCCATAACAGGTATGTCCACCGAAAAACAAAAAATTGAAAATAAGAAGCGACTTGCGACTAGGGTTGACTACGAGTCTGTCGACAGAGAGTTAAGCCTTGTCGATTGGGATGTAGTTCTCGGCAAAAATTTAGTAGATGAAGCAGTTTCGGCTTTTATGGAAATTGTTTCGACTATCGTAGCTCGCAACACCTCACAATTCTATGTAAGTCGCTCTAAATTCACAATAAAGCCATGGATGACTCCTGGCCTTATCAGGTGCTCCAAGCATCGAGATAACCTCCACACAAAGGTCCGTGCTAATCCTAATGACAAAGTTCTCCTAAAAATCTACTCCCGCTACAAAAACTTCCATAACGACTTACTGAGAAAACTAAAGAGACAATACGAGTCACAAGTATTAGAACAAAATAAAGATAATCCTAGGAAACTTTGGGACTCTATTAGAACCTTTTCTCATACTAAAAAGCTAAAAAAAGAACCTGTTGAACTTACTAAAACCAAAGAAAACACTTTAGATTCACTGAACTATTGCAACAACTTCTTCACAAACGTAGGTAAATCTTTGGCGGACACAATCTTGACCTCTTCGAATGAGTCACAGGGATCGCTTGCAGCCAGAGTCAAACTTCAGGTATCACCTCCAGATTCCCTTTTCATGCGTCCTACTGATGTAGACGAGATTGGCTCAATAATTGATGCCATGAGACCTAACAGTGCTCCAGGTGAAGACGGCATCACTAATAAATTTATAAAAGCTAATAAGCGCAATCTTCTAATGCCACTCACGCACATCTGCAACTTAAGCCTTACTGAAGGAAAATTTCCTTCTGAGTGGAAATCTGCTACTGTCATCCCCATTTTCAAATCTGGCAGTAAATCAGATCCATGCAATTATAGGCCAATTTCACTTTTGAGTTGTTTTTCTAAAATATTGGAAAAAATGGTCGACAAACGTCTCACCGATTTTCTGGAGGAAAAGAACCTACTATCTGATAGACAGTTCGGCTTCAGACGCGGGAAATCTTGTCAGGATGCGGTCTCATTACTTACTAACGTAATATCGGAACACCTCGACAACAAAAAGGCCTGCATCGGAGTATTTCTTGACCTGGCAAAAGCCTTCGATACCGTATCCATCCCCATTCTTGTTCGTAAACTTGAGTTGTTTGGTATTCGTGGTGTTGCGCTTGATTGGTTTGTGAGCTATTTGACGGGACGTTCTCAGTCCACAAGAGTCATTGATCAATCGAGCGATCCTAGATCTATCGAATTTGGGGTGCCACAGGGCAGCGTGCTTGGTCCTACCCTTTTCATTGTCTACATTAACGACATTATTCACTCAAACTTGGACCAGGCAGACATTATTTGCTATGCAGATGACACTGCCATCATCTTCAGTGGTCCGAGCTGGAAATATGTTTATGATCGGGTTGAAAGTGGTATGTCGCGTATGGCTGCCTGGCTTGGGAACAATCTCCTGACACTCAACTTAACTAAAACTCAATTCCTTTGTTTCTACAAGACTGGTGCATCCGCGCCCACCCATTCTCCTGACATTCCGGTTCACTCTTGTGGACTTGAAGGTAGAGGTCCTTGCAAGTGTCAAAGCATTACCAGGGCGTATAGCGTAAAATATCTTGGCGTATTTATTGACGAGAGGCTCACTTTTGGAGAACACTTGATTGTCACTGCAAAAAGATTACGCAAATTGATATACCTCTTTAAGAATCTGCGTTTGTCAGCGGGACTGGGTCTTCTGAGGATGATATATGTGACGCTTTGCGAATCTGTTATCAGTTATTGTGTTACTGTGTGGGGTGGTGCTGGTAAGGTCAACATGATGATACTTGAAAGGGCCCAACGATCCGTGTTAAAAGTTATGTTGAATAAACCTATTAGATATCCAACTGCCTCTGTGTATAAGGAAAGTGAGGTCCTTTCGGTTCGGGGCCTTTTCTTGCTCCGGGTCATGGTGCACGTACACAAAGGCGTAATTTCTTCGCCACATTATGGTTGTTCCCTTGAAAAAAGACGTTATGGTCTACCGCTCCCCACTATAAATTCTACCTTCGCCAGAAAGTTTCCGAAATTTTTGCATCCCTACATCTACAACAAAATAAACTCTTTGTGTTGCATTAAGTCCTGCTCGATCTCAGAGCTCAGGCACAAAGTCCGGCGTTACTTAGAAACTCTTTCATACTCTGAAATGGAGAATATTTTAAGTATGGTGTGTTAGTGCTGCTGCTGAACCTTGAGCGACAATCCTGGATCCTTATTGATCCCGTGCAGCGGACTGCTACACACACTTACATTTACTTTATTAACACTCACACATACTTACTCACTGACACACTCACACACACTATCGTACACAACAATCATGCACACAGACACACACACACACACGCACACACATATAAACATTTTCAAACAATTGGTTAATACTCTCTTTTATTATATTCCGTTCATGATTTGTGCTACTTTATTCGTGAAATTGGTAACAGGGAAAGTCTGATTACCTGCGAGACAGGCTTAGCCTAGTGCAGGATTCAAGTGTCATTTTTATTTGTACACGATAGTCGCTGCAACAAATTGTGTTTCTTTTATTTTGTGTACTTAATTTAATTTCCATTGTACCTTCACAATTTTGTTGTCTAATAAATAATTTTTAATTTTTTTTTTAATTTTTATCAATACAAGTAGAAGAGGAGGCAGTAATGCGAGTTGGTTCTAAAAAAAGATTAATCAAGTTAAAACTTTGAAATAAATTAATGAGTCTTACAGAAGTAGAACAGTTTTCCAACAGGTTTACATTGAAATCTCCACATATTACTACGTTTTTTTTGGTTGGAAAAATCCGCTTTAAACTGTCTTCATTTATTTTAGCAATATCTTATGGTTAATAATTTTCCAATGTTCTTAGTATAAACGGTAAACTTTTGTTTGCTTTTTTAAGTAATATCGTGCCATCTCATCCTTCAAAATGGTTCCAACTGAAAACCAGCGTTACAGCAATTGAGCTGTGACATATGCTGAGTTTGGATCCATTTCAGCTCGTAACCGTAACTCTTTGTATACTGGCAATGTGTGATGCTGGCTGAATAAACGTTTCTTTCTTTCTTTCTTTCAATGTGCCTATAATTTCACCAGCAAACGGGAACGCAAGAATGCTCACATTACGGCTTGGCGGCAGAAGAAGGAAATGGTGGCAATGCTACCCTAAACGAACTTTCACATGGAGCTCTACTGTTACAAGGTACTACTGCTACTGCTGTTAGGTTAAGGTGATTCCATGTCGATAAGTGCGGCAATGTGACCGGCGACGATGCGTTCGGCTATAATAACAAATATTAGGCAATTTTCATACGTACCTATTTTCGATTAATCACTTCACATCTTTGACAGTAGGTTGTATTGATCTCGTAAGTAAGATCGTACGTCTATTTACGATAAATACGTCAGTTAGTGTGGATTAAATACAGGCAGAATTTTACACGTCAGAAAGGACAGGTAATTAGGTAAACAAACATTTTAAGCATCAAATTTCATCTAAACTATCTACGGTAAGTAAATTTTCATAAGTAATACCTATCTTAGAAAAACATTACTTTTAATAAAACATTGTACCAAACGCACTAGCCTCGGCCAGGCTAGCCTCGTAACTGAACGGAATACAATAAAACTTTTTCGCAAATCACCCATATCATCGTGAATACCCGAGGCCTTTCTTCCTGAGGCTTAATAAATAAAAACCTGCATGTAGGTCAGCCCTTGTTTGTTCGTAGCGTTTCGATGCTTAACCTAACGACCTTACTTGTAAATAATCAGTATACTGCTCATTTTGTGTTCACAACAATGGTTTGATATACCACAACGTCTATTCAAATAATAAGAAAAATTGTGTTAATCAAATTCTAGTTCCCTGGTACTATGAGCACCAGAGTAACGAAGAAAAAATAACTACGGGAACACTTTGAATTAGAAAAATTCTATTCATATATATATAAATTAGTTTTTTTTAGTATCAAGTGACGGGACGAACAAGTGAGCAACAACAGTTGCAATGCCACTCAGAGCTTTATATCACAAAGATCTGATAGGCTGAGACACAAGTTGAGCAGTCCCATGTGCCAGTAATTTCACCAGCACCCTTGAAAAACGGAACGCAGTTTCTACCAAAAACCGATCACGGCACATCTCCACCAAGCGTCTGTAGTTCCTAGACTGACCAGCGGTCGTTAAAATCTCTTTCTTTTTATTGTGTAATAATAAATTACTCTGTACTCACGCTATTACCCACTTATAAAACGCATTTCCCTAAGTCGTAAATTGCTTGCAAACGCTTTTCTATACTTAGTGAATCAATAGGATTTAAAGAATAACAATTGCTTATTTCAACCCGAAGACCATAGACCACTACATCCCATAACTTAGAAAAAGGCGTTAAAGTGTCACACAAAAAATAAGTTTTATACATAAAATTCGTGACCAAAAATGCAGCCAGGAAGCTTGGCATCATTTCCAAGGTGAGGCATTACTTCACACCGTGACAGTTTGCTTCAGGTGTACCAAGTACAAATACCGTCGTGTATGCAGTACTGCTGCCACTTATAGGATGGTTCTGCTAAATAGCAACGGGTCACTTTGGATTCTATTGGAAACCGTACCTACCAAGAGGCTTATAAGTGATATGGACTTAGTAGAGGCGAAGCCGCAAAGCCTTGAACTCCGCCGTAAAGTTACGTGCATAACGGTATTCTACACGATAGTATATCACGGAGAGTGTGCTCTGGAATTGCATAAGTTAGTTCCGCTTTCCCCTGTCCACCTTCGGGGGTTTAGACGTAGGATGGGGTTCCACCCGTATGTTGTGGACATTCCCAGGATTCTCACGAAGCGTTTCGCTTCCACATTTATATGGCGAGCGGCTGAGGAGCGGCTCATTATAGAACGAGTTGCAGTAGAGCCCCTTGTGAAAAAGTCCGTCCAGGGAAGTGCTGCAGTGAACCTTACCTATTTCTGCCGCCAAGCAATAATGTGAGCATTAACTGCGTTCCGGTTTGCAAGGGTAAGCGTGCTGGTGAGACTAAAGGCACATGGGACTTGTCACAATGCTCAGATGTTTGTGTTTTTTTTTATAAGCTCTTAGTGGCACTGCAAGTCTCATGGATAGGCGTGTCCCTTACGACCAGGCGCACAACTTGTTCGTCCAGTCACTTGGTATTATAAAAAAAAGACGTGCGAAAACAAAAAAATCTATTCAACTCAAATCTTTATTGCAGACAAGGATCCGTATTGCATTAGTAAAGTAAAATATTCCTTACAAACTATGTTAGTAAAGCTTTCGATTTATCTAAGTAGATACAGTTCTAACACACTAGATCCGCTACCCATTGACACAGTATTGGCCAGTCTCCCATCCCGGCTACCATCCGAAATCCGAAGGAAGCCGTTGGCGCGGAAGCCGACCATGCACGCCTCAACGAACTAGCCCGATGCGCTACAGCGGTGCTGTAACCTCAACAGCATTCTGAGAAGAGGTGAATATCACGGCAAATGGGGAATGTCCAAATTCAAACAAAACATGGGTTTTATATCTGTTGACTAGAGTTTATTTATAGTAACTCGTTCGGCTTGGAAGTGTTCATAGCTAACCTAAACTGTTTATTATAATGTGATAGCACACATACCACAATTCTGTGAATAGCATTACATATTGGAACAGAAATATATAAACATTCAGAACATATATAACATAACACAGGCGGCTTATACCTATGATTAATTTAATAATTAATTTAATGTACCAGACTACACCAACTGCCTGGTCTCTAACTTGGAAATTCCCTGCACCACGGGTACAAAAACAACAATTTACTGCGAAAAATCCAAACTAGAATAAATTTAGAAGTTTCCCAAATTGATCTTAACGGGAATCGAACTTGGGACCTCCGTATCCAGCACCCACATCGCAAACCATTGGGCCACCGAGGTCGTCGAGGTTTCCAAGTTACACACAGTTTACCGTACCCAAAGATGATGATGTATTTATTCTGTTTACGATACCGAAAAACCACAGGTTTGCAGTTTTTACGTAATATCCTTCATATCTCTACAATCAAATAATATCGTACTGTGATCATGCAAAGAGCATATAAAAACGAAGGACGAAGGTTGAACAAGTATTCTAATCGATATGGGACCGTAAAAGGTGCTCGTAATGCATAAATCGCGAATTTACATAAGGCGATGTCACGTTTCGTCTCGATTTTCCTTTTGGCAATGGTGTTGCCACAACTTATTTGTAAAAGAGGCATCCCCTATCAAATGATAGGTAATTACAGCTTTTCGTTACAGACTTTACGTAAAGTTGTATGACAAAATACAACGAAAAACACGTTTAAGATACGTAACTTCAGAACAATAAATCCTTTTACTGTTATTTTGTTTCAATGAGAAATAATATTACTAATCATGCTAGACGTGTAATATCTACCTCTTGGATATCACTGTTTGGGAAATACGGTTTTCCATGTCTAGGCACAATATATTGCAATAGATATACGGTGTTAATTTGCACAGTTATCATATCAATTCTTCCGTTACGGATTTCGAAGTTACACTATGAGTATACGTTGACGATTACTATTTTATGTATTTTTGCTCGTGAATAATAGGTAGGCGCCGACCATTTCTCGTTAGAAGGCTATTTAAGTAAGAAGGGTCGCATTATTTATTTATTAGAATTAACTCGGAAGTCTTTGTTAGGTAGGTACTTATATACTGGGGACAATCGCCTAGAATGTGTCGGTTTAAACAGGTGAACAAGCGCCTTCTGTAAGAGCGTCTTCTAGGACCGAATCCTAAAGTTGTATAAGTTGTATCAAGAAATAACAAACACGAAAAAGTATTGGCACTTCTTTAAACATCTCAGGTATTCTAAAATAACGTTGTAAATACGTTTCAAGTAGCACCAAAATCTGGTTTAGATAGTTATATAATATGTATAAATTCTTAAATATATATTACAACATGTACATACGTTTGCACTAAGGGCCATGCTAGTAAATCAGTACTCGCGAGACTCAGGTCGTCCTGGCGGTGCCGGGCGCGGGGCATCGATCGCCGCAGAGGCATTGCATTCATGTCCACAGTACAGTCGACGGCAGGTTAACATTAAATCGACAGGTTAACATTAAGGAGACATCTAAATGTTTTACTAGAAAATTAGTAGTAGTAAGAATACATACGAGTTCATGTAGGAACTAGAGTCTTACAGGCTACAAAATTAGGCTGTTATCTAACCTAAACAAAAAAGGTTACACCTGAGTATGTAATTAAATAATCTCAGTACAGAGAACTAAAAAACCGACCTCAGAAGTCATTTAACGGCTGGTTTGCCACCCTTAGAGGTGGAATACTTTCATCAAACTTAAATGGGACTACTACTGAGGTACCCTCTTTCCAACAAAAAAGAATCATCAAAATCGGTTCACAAATCACCATGTCACATACAAAAAAATACAGTCCAATTGAGAACCTCTTTTTTTTGTCAAAACAGGTAGCGTGATGGTGTGTCCATGAATTGTGGAAACAAACCTAAAGAATCCCGAAAACAACGAACAATTTAGGGCGGTTTGATGTTAGTAGGTAAACATTTAAACAAACGTGTCGGTACCACTGTCGGTCATACCTTTTGTGTTGCAACATTATACATAATTGAATATCAATTCAATAAAAATTTAATTAATACAGTGAATAGCGACATCTCTCGCCAGGACTGGTAGCTGTAAAGGTACTAACTGGGTGATAAATCTGTCATAGGTTTCTCGTAGATGGCGCTACGACTAAAAAGTCGTTGAAAGACCAAGTACAAAGACACGACGCAAGCACATAGAAAAATTCGTGAAGTCCGTTGGTTCATTCCGTGGCTTAGTTGGTATAGCGTCTGACACGGTATGCAAGAAGACGTCGGTTCGAATCCGACCGGATCGAAGGAATTTTTTCTGAGTGTTCGATCTTTGTATTAATAATTATAACATTATACATTTAAAAAGTTACGACAGCTATGGATTTTTGTTCATTATCCTACGTTAGCAATGCTCATATTAGGTATTAAGGCAGATCCATAATTTCCAAGTTGAGCGCTACGCTTACGAGCTGGACGCTAATTGAACAAGGAGTTTTCTATTTAAGTGTGCAATGTACAAGCTACAAATGGTAAAAAATCTCAATATATCAATGACCGGATAATCAACCGGAAAAACGAGCATATCTATTTACGTACTTATTTCAATGGTTGGTAATTTAGATTTCATTGAAAAAAGCTATCAGCTCAAAAAGATAACAAAGAATTAAGAAACACAATGCAATGTAACCAAAAAATAAATCGTGTAACAACTGACAATAACCCGCCATCTTGGAATCCATATAAAAACGCGTAAGTCTCGATGTAAATATAAAATATTTTATAGTTTGTCTTAAAAAGGTACCTGTATACTGGTCGTCGTGATTTATTTTTCCCCTCAGAATCAGGGTGAACAATTCCGCGGTCGAGCGTACATACATCGGTATGACATGACAGGAGTGTCAGGAAATAGGGTTACACGAGATTCATATTTGCTTATTCGTGTTTAAAGGTATTGAAATCAATAATAAAATATGCTTTAAATTTTATTGAAATGTGAAATTTTTAAAAGCAGTCAAACTAAGGGCTAGGATAATGAATGAATCAAGGATAAGTGATATGAATGTTAATAATGTTACGAACATTCGTAATAAAGTCTACATTTTTATCATAACGATCTTCCACCGCCAATTAAAACATGCAAGTCATCCTATACTTTCAAATATATGTATAAAGAATGGCTGCTGAAACAACAGAAGACTTCGTGCTGTTGGTTGGAGGTGAATTAGGTTCTGGTATGTTAGCATAAATAACAAGTAAATATAATATATAATTATAATCAATAATGTTCAATTAAATTTCATTCTTAGTTTATCCTATTCTATATATAAGTAGTGAGTATAATGCTTTTTATACCTATTTTGCTATATGGTCAGTGCGTGTATCATTTGATTCATAATTTAAGATTTTTACTCAATTTCTGTGTTGTTTTATAGTAGTTGTATAATTTCGGTGAGTGAGGTGCCTTCTGAAATATATCTATATTTAATTATAAATTGCATACTGCGGTGTCTGCAGCAACTAATTTATTTAAATTTCTACGTCAAAATTTTTTATCACCAGGTAAAGCCTGAAAACCAGCATCTTGCTGAGGCTGTAACCTTTTCTTCATTACAGACCTTTTAAGTTATTATTTTAAGTGTTTATGTATTGTTTCCTGTGTTGAAGAATAAAGTCCCTTTTATTTTTTTTATTTATTTATAAATTTTTATTTCAGATAGTCCCTGGAAAATGAGGAGATTGTTAAGTTCACACTCAACACTGCGTCGTGATAGGTTTGGTAACGCCAATAATAATAATTGTTGTTAGACTCTTGGCAGCAATTTAAAATCTTAGACAAAAATTGTTACGTGAAGAAATAAGTTTTCGCGATTGTTGTGAAATTTTTAAATTATACTTTTCCTAAATGCGCAAAGTTCTATTTTTGAATCATAGGATTAACGGAAAGCTTTGTACATATATTAGTAAACTGTGCAAACCATGAAATCGGCAATATTTTATTGGCTATTGGAAGGCACTACTACAAATTTATTATTCGTATATCAGATACTGATAAACCTATGAAATAATAATTATGTTAGAAGACTCAGCATACCTTGCTTGGCCACTGACATCATGCACTTAAATCGATTTTAATATCAAGCATAAGAAACAAATCTCTAAAAATTGCACATAAACTCATGTATTTATTTTAATAATTTATTTTATTAATTTTTTTAAATAATTTATTATTTAGCGTAAAGAGCAAACTGTGAGCTGATGCACTTCACAACTTTACAGACAGGAATTCGCGACTCCGTATTTTTACACGCGATGTGATACTTTGTTACAACTAGGCTAATATATATTTTCAAATCACATTTTGAAATTTGAGTTTTGAGCAATACCAATGGACGGGCCCCAGTGTGCTATGGTCACGGCACTTGTAAAAGGCCCGAAACATTCTTGTTTTATTTTTTTCAAAAAACATATATACGCGATTTAAATCCGAAAAAAATATATCCTATGTCACATAGTCAATAGTGTTTAAATCTTAGAATAATAACGCATAGAAACCTAGCTCGCACACGCTAAGTGCGGCAAATTGAAGCGCGCCCAATGGGCCTTCACGAGCGGGCGGGCCTTCAGTGCTCAAGGTCAACTTGCACCGCGAACAGATCAAGAATTTTAGCTAAAAATGACGAAATGTGCGGTAAATGAGTGTAAAAATACGTCAGACAAACATAAAATAGACACTAACATCACATTCCACAAGGAAGTAACGCGTTTCAACTTGTATTTTTATATAAATATTCACTAAAACCGAAAATTAACCTACTACTAAAGATACTAAAACTACCCTACATGAATTTGATATTTGCCTCACTTGTGACACTTCGTTTGATATGAAACTATCATTCTATGCGTTATTATTCTAAAGTTTAAATATATTTAAGGAATTTCATATCTATTACTTCACTTTTAAAACTACACTCGTTCAGCAATGTAAATATCTTTTAATTAATAATCTATTCTTTATTACACCAAACAAAAACAAAAGAAACATTACCCGTATAAAAGATGAGCAACGGCTGACTTATCTCTAAGTGTATTTTCCACAATCCTTCAATATGTCATTTTCATAAGTACCTAATTCATAATAATTACGTTAACCCAAGTTGAGTAGGTCATTCCATAATATCAATTGATCGCCAAATCACTTGAACTGTACACATTTATGTGGATTATAAAGATAAATAACAATGTTCATAATAATTTTACGAAAATGGCGGTAGTTGTAGAAAAATTTTCATCCTTCGGGACAGGCAAAGGCGGCCTACTTAGTCCTCGATTTAAATTTTTCTATCATTTCGTTTTCTGACACTTTTTCGCGGGTCTTTCCCGTCTTCCGAAAATGGCGGCTTTTGTAAATTTATATCGCGGGAAATCGTTATATATCTTTACGGTGGACATTTTGAAACTCTTTATGTAGTACGTCAGCATTTGTTTTTGGAACAAAATTAAAAGGCAGAGACTTGACACAAACAGCCTTCAATTTTTTTATAAATAAAATACATACAATCTACATAACTATTTATATCAATTTAACAAAATCGCATAGTTTTCTTTAATCATCATCCACGATTTTGAGCTGCTTTAATCCATTTACGGCCCGTGACTTTGACGATGCTGTCTACCCATCTCGCTGCACCACGTTTCTCAACGACTTCCCCGCCAATTTTCTTTATTTTTAATTTTTCTATATAATTATTTATTTTATTACATTCCGTGCACGTTACTGCTTTTTATAGCTACATTTTCCAACTGTGTTGAAAAATGTTTTTCCGCAAAATTGAGTATTGTACTTACGAGAGCAGTAAATAAATAATAAATATGTAATATTATTATCAGATTTTAAGTAACATTTTTTAATTTCGTCACAAACTACTTTTATGATAGAGTCGATTTACCATGACACTGCCTATACAATGACAAAAGTATAAATAAAACAAAATTGTGTAACTAATGTTTATATTAAAAATTATTCATTATATTTTAGCATTTTACAGAGTAATCATATTTACAGAGGGTATGCTACGTACATGTCTACATACAGTATAAATAAATTTCATTGACTCCCCCATGTTTAACATTAAATGTACTACAACACCTTCGCTGTTACCTGTATCGGTGTGACATAATGACCGAGTTGCTTTATTCACTGTAATTTCATACAGATGGCAGCACAAGTCTTGATAAAAATAAACATTCCATAGAATCTCGTATTTAATTTTCTTGAAAATTGACAGAGATGTACAATACTTTAGTTCCAGCTTCACCACTAGACATTTCACGATCTTTGTGCTAATCCTCTTTTAGTTGTAAATCGTTAAAATTGTCTAAATAAAAAGATCATAATAAAACGTACTTGTGTAAACATTTACATTTCACATTTAGAAATATGTAACAGGATTGTGATCGGTAAAAAACACTTAGTAAATACTTTATATTTGATTACACTTTATAATATAACAAAGTAATTATGCAGATGTAGTGATTAAATAAAAAAACTATACATCGGGAAAACTCTGAAACCACAAATATTTCGCAATGCCAATAAACGAACGTCTATACGTTGTATTTATGACAATTAAAACCTAAACTTTATTAGTCAAAGTCTAACGTCAAAGTCATCGACAATAGCGTTCGGAAATATTCGAACTTTATGAGTTTTCCCGATGCTTAATCACTACATCTGTAATTAGTCCCTATGTACAAATTACTATGACCAACATTTAATATCTCGTGTGTTGCTGCATATTGCGTGCCCACGAATTTGTAATAACTTAAATGAAACTATTAGAATTCGACAGATTCTCATTAAACTTCAACGTTGTAGAACGATAATGTACTGTTCGTATTGAAGAACAGAACATCAAGTAATTATCCCAGCAGTGCCCCTTGTACGCTTCAGAGAGTTTCTTCGGGATTCATTGCACTGCAGGGATAATTTTGGGTTTCCACATCCGTCGCGTTGGTCATTATGTCAACCAAACATATACAGAAAGAACCCTTATTAGTGACTAATATCCGTTAAATATCAAGAACTTTAAGACAGAGTTTACAAATACTGCGCTCTTAGTGCGTTCCCTGAGCTTATACCTCAATAACTATTGTTCTTCAGTAACACTGAACAATTTACTATTTACATCTTCTTTAATCTAATTTAAGTAATTAGCTAATATCAATAAACAATTTATAACCTTCTAACGGCTGTTTCCTCTACGAATTGTGCGGCCTCATACAAAAAAAACTTACAATTTAACACAACGTCAAAGTCATAAGCGCACGGTGAGTACGCAAAGTGTACGCTAAAGAATTGAGGTAATTGGTTTCGAAAATAAAACACGGGTAACTTATCCAATGACTCTCAGTATTTACACAGCGTAAAGAGATGACGCGCGCCGCATTCACGCAGTGCTTTGCCGCTTTGCCAGCGGATGGCAAAGGCGCGGAAAGGTAGAGACACTTGCATCTATGTACAACCACCGCCCCTCGGACGGGGGGGCGGCTCGGAAAGAATACACATATTAGACAACGGTTCAGCACAATTACCGTACCCTTATGTACTGCGGTATTTACTAACAAATAGTCGCATACACGCTCGCTCGATTAAAACTAATCGTCGTAGTCGCAGATAGTTCACGGTGTAAAAAAAAAATATTTTTATAGAAAACTATCTTAAAATAAATCAGGTCACAAAAGTGAGGAATATATATATATATATACTCATAAAAACGTAAAAGGAAAATAGATATATGTACATAGACAAAACGTGATACATAAAATATCGATAGGTCGCATCGGCGATGGCGAATCTCAGTCGAGTTGATCAAATTTAACAGTTATATACCTTTAACATAAATCGGATATATTTACTATATGCATAATTTATCGGGGCACAGGTCTCTCGTCGACAGTTGCTCACGCACTGATCACTCACTCACTTAAGTTCATCTCCGGCGAGCTGCGCAGAAGGCGTCTTTCCACCCAGCGCTATTTGATCCGGTTGAGCACGAGGTCGGTGGTGACCTGCAGCCCCTTCTGGAAGGGGCTGTCGGCCAGCTGCGCGGCGCGGCGGGCGGCCTCGGCGCCGTGCTGGCGCGCCAGGAAGCGCGTCTGCTCCAGGCCGCGCGACTTGTGCACCAGCTCGAAGGCCTTCTCCACGTCGCCCGCCTCGCCGAACCGCCGCATGATCATGGGGTTCAGCTCGGGGTACTGCAGGCACGGGCACGTTACTTCAGATTACACCCAAACCCACAAACATTGCTCCCGGCCCGGGCGTCGAGCCTGGGACCTCTGCGTGGCACTCCGGCATGGTAACCGTTCGGCCACAGAGGCAGTCAAATATAAATTAACTATATTTAGAGTAACACTAAAGTAACATTTGACGGTCAAAAACAATATTAGATCCCCTTTTTTCATATAGGAAAAAGTAGTACGAGCCGAGCAAGTGAAGCGATCGTGCCGCGGCAGCGGCCAGCGACTGTTAAAAGCGAAAATGATCTCAGATTTTCTAATGCTTATTTGTCTTAGTTGACGCTCAACAAGAAACTATGAAAGTTGAATTTATATAAATCAAACAGCTCAGCACAGATTAAAATATCCATTCATTTAATTTATTTTATGTCCCAGAGAAAAAGGATCAATCATTAAAAAATTTGTCCTTTTAAATGTTACCGTCTGCTGCTTTTGCAAATTTAAAATGATCATTTAAATACATTCCATAAAATAGCTGTAACACAGACCTTTTCACAAGCAAAAAGCACCGGCGCCGTGGCGAGGCCGAGTTTCAGATCGGCGGCTGTAGGTTTGCCCATGGCCTGCGCCGAAGACACGAAATCCAGGAGGTCGTCCACCAACTGGAAGGCCAGTCCCAAATTGCGCCCATACTGGAACGCTAGCTCGCATGTGCTCTCGTCCGCGCCACTTAACAGAGCCACCTGAGACACAAGGGTTGAATTACAAAGATACTCATATTAAAAGATCATAATAAGAAGATATATTATCAACCCTCCTCCACTGGCTCAAATTCCTTTTTTTACCGCGCCAATATCATGTTACGTCCTTCGTCAGCGCTAATACCCTCTGTTCAATTTTCATCTGACGAGCACAATGATACTAGATCGAATCCTTAGATAGGACAAATGATATTGACGTGTTCATTAACACTGAATCAAAATTTCTAATATCCGCTGGTTAGGTAATACTTGGAGACGGTCACCGCCTAAAGCTCTACGGTCCGAATTCCGCAGCTTACCTTTGGACGGCGATCGCCTCTTTATATGACTATGACTTGCATGTTTAATTATAAGTACTCTAAGTGTACAAAATAAATAAATGTATAAATAAACAAAAGTTACCTGCCTTCGATTTCCAGTTCATATAAAGGAAATAAGATCACGGGATCTATGTTTATTATATGATCTTGTTAAGATAAAAAGTGTTCGGCCACAGATGGTAAAATAACACTATAACGGTTCCGCGTAGAAACATGTAAGTCGCGGGTTTGTAACCGCTCTTAGGCTCGTATTCCAGAGCTCTACTCAATGCTCAAGTCAGGACTTGAGCAGACTTGAGTATGATTACAAGCACTGGAAATGCGACCCTAATGGCAAGGACTTGAGTATGATTTTCAGTGCTTTAAATCATACTCAAGTCCTGACTTGGGCATTGAGTAGAGTTCTGGAATACGACGCTGAGACTCAAGCAGTCGCTTACCGCTTTGACAGCGTTGGCTATGAGGGAGGCAGTCTTGCGATAGGTCTTGGTGAGGTAGTGCGCGAAGCGCTCGTTCTCCGTCTCCTTGCTACCTAGCTGCATGAATTCGCCCTGTACCAAATCCGTCACCACCTAAAACGTAAATAGATAAACACGAGTTAGTACTTCATAATGGAAAATGTCAAATGTTGGTGAGAGTATCTTTTACCCTGGAAGAGGTACCGCGGTTTACCACTGTCATTCACGGCCTGGATTGGTAGCATTGTTACTGCCTCCGTGGCCGAACGGTTACCATACCGGACTGCCACGCAGAGGTCCCCGGGTTCGATTCCCGGGCCGGGAGAAATATTTGTATGGCCTACATTTATTTCTCTCGTGAGTTTGGGTGTAATTTGTGGTTGTCTATGTATGTGTCCATGGCACCCGCGACACAGGGTTTCCCTAGTGCGGGGCTATGTTGAGTGTGTGCGTTATTATTATTATTATTATTGTTTTTAATTGGCCTAGTTCAGCAGTGGAAGTATCCCAGGTGATAAAGATCTATTACTACAAGGCAGGATGTTGATAGTATTATAACAATAATATAACAAATGCAGAAAACTATGCTGTTCAAAACGCCAGATATCATGTCTTTGCCGGAGAAACCGGCTCTATCTAAGTTGAAAATTCTCAAAAAGAGACCCAAAATCATAAATAAATAGAATTTAATATCAAACAATACAGATAGTGGGAAAATAAGGGTCTGTATATTTACAAAAATAAGTTAATTCCAAAAATAATTAAAATGACTGAAATTAATTCAAAATTTGATTAAAAGCGATTAGGGGGCTTATTTTTAGGCATTTGGGGCGAAGATCTCAATTGGTCCCAATTGATTTTCAGAAATAAATTTAGAGAAAGCATTGACATACAAATAAATGGACGACGGGTCTAATACAAAAACCACGAAAAAAATGTCCCAAGTCAACCTATTTAAACGTAGTGACATGTCAAGGAATATGAAAAAGCTAAAACGTTGAATTTAAATTGTAATGTCATCGCAGTACTGTCTAATTTTGCTTGCTTCGCTGTCAGTCGAACAAACGAAGACTAAAGCGTGAATGACGCTCTGTATACGATTTTAACGCCCTATAAGTTCGGACACTTTTTAGCGCGGACCCGACGTCCATATAATTGTAAGTCAATGAGAGAAAGCATTCCGTAGCGATGAAGTACATACATACTTAATTATAACGCAACATAATTAATTGTACCGCACAACAAATCATCCTTCGTTCAATAATAGGTAATTTAATAGCAGTAGAGCTCCTTGTGAAAGAGTTCGTCCAGGGAAGTACTGCCACGTTACCTATTTCTGCCGCCAAGCAGTAATGTCAGCATTACTGTGCTCCGGGTTTAAAGGGTAAGGGTGCTGACGAAATTACAGGCAGATGGGACTTGTCAACTTATGTCTCAGGGTGATGGGCGCAGTGGTAGTGCCCCTCAGATCTTTGCGATTTAAAGCTCTGAGTGGCACTGCAACTGTTATGGACAGGCGTGTAGTTTACCACCAGGCGCACGAATTGCTCGTCCCGTCACTTGATGTTATAAAAAAAGACATCTTTGTTATTGGTGTGCTACTTAAAATTTTCTAATAAAAACTCTATCGTAACTTTTCGACGAGTCCTTGTAATTACGAAACGCATATCGAAATAACTTTACGTCATCTCGTTGCATATCGATTCTGCGACGCAACCTTCGCCTCAGACTTCCTGATTTTGTCAACTGCGTCTGTACTTAAACAATACATTGCGGTAAAAACAATACAATATGGCAGTAGTAGTCCCATTGGACAACGGGTTTGACTGTAGACTCTCCGTAACGGTGACTTAAAATTAATTGCAATATTTCGTTACCAATCTCCTCTAAGCGTTTAAGGCCATGGACCGTTAAGCAGGCACAAAAGATTGTGAACTTTGTTCGATGTGCAAGTTTCATCGCGATGTTGTTTTTCATCGTTAACGAGAGAGAGAAAGAGAGACCAGTACCCTACCCTGCAGCGAAAATGGGGTTTACGTTGGAACGAGTTCGAGAATATGCAAGATACCTACTCCGGTTGTATGTGCTCAGAAAAACAGTTGCAGGCAGTGAATCCCATTCCTGGCGTGTGCGCATAATAAATGACAAAAAGCGCTTAATACATTACTGGCACTAAACATTAGCAAGTGCACGTGACTTACAAATAATAATAATAATAACGCTCACACTCGTGGCCCCACACTAGAGACACCCTGTATCGTGGGCGCAATGGACACACGCATAGACAACCACAACTTACATCCAAACTCAAGAGAGAACTAAATGCAGGCCATACAAATATTACTTCCGGCCCGGGATCGAACCCGGGACCTCTGCGTGTCAGGCAGAAAGTTATAGGTGCGTGTGCGAAGCATTCGTTCTTCAACTAGGCTACCGCCGCTCACCAGCACCGCTGCCTTCACAAATGATAAGTCAAAGTAAGTTGAACTTTCAGGCACGAACTTATCAATCCTTGAATGTAATACATTATTGTATGCAGTAAATCAATTCAACAAAAGGTGTGTATACCATTGTATATAACAATTAGACCTTTACGTTTAGCGAAGGATGTGATTATGCACGTTAAATCATTCCATTATTATCGAGTGCACTGCACGGATTATAAAAAGACCTTGGTTCGTGCTGAATTACTTTAGGTTAATGCTTATTATAAACATCTAACAAAGAGAAAAATCTAGATCACGTTCTTTGGCAAACCGGCGTGTTTAACTGTTCAGACATTTCACATAATATGCAATCAAAGTTATCTAGATAAAATAATCTAACTAATGAGACAACGTAGTTACAATATAATTCAGTCACACTATATAGCGTCATTAACTTTGTAATAGCACTGTAATAAAAAAATAAAGTTAGTTTACTTTGTACTTTAATATATACCTAATATGAATGTTGTGTAAATTTATAATTGAATGTCAGCTTTACATAACATAATGTAACGATTCTAATTTTACAATATTTACTCATTGATTTTTATGTATTAAGAAATAGTTACAAAAGAAAACTTAAATCTAGGCTTCTAATGGACAGAAAACAGCTTTGGTTTGAAAATTAATTTCAGTTATATTGAGGAAATGAAACTACTTTTCCGGATTTAAATCGCGTATATTTGTTTTTTCAAAGAAAACAACGACTGTACCACATAGGTCAACCATGACCATGGGACCTGTAAAGGGCCCGACACGTTGGTTTATTTGAAAAAAACAAATATACGCGATTTAAATCCGGAAAAATAGTTTCATTTCCTATGTGTGTGATATTCAGTTATATTCTTTTTAAATAAGTAATTAAGTGACGTCAAAAAAATATGACACCCTATGTTTCATTCAATAAAAAATGTTTGTCAACTAGAATATCGTTAAGTGTGTAGTTTGTACATCGATGAAACTAAAGTCTGCGTAAGTAGGTTAGTGGGAGGTCTTCGAGTTTACGACTCTTTCAACGTTTCGAGGTGGGCTAGGCCGAGATGCGAGCTAAGAGCTGCGCATGCGGTGAAACGCGGAAACCATTGTCAGGTGCGTGTTTGCAACGCTTGGATACTATTGTCACTGTTATGCTGAAATCGTTTTTTAAGGTATAACACACCAGTCGCTATCCCAAATGCGTTGACGTTGACTCATTATTTGTACGCATGTACGTCATATTAATGGGCCGGGATTTTCTCTAAGGAGACAGTTCAGATCACAGTCCGCGACGATAGGTATCCTAAAAATTGTGAATCTTTTAGAATATGTAATTTCATTACAATGTTTTCCTTTACCGTCAGCGAAAGGTGTTGCTACGAACCTATTCACAAATATACTTAACTTAGGAATTACAGGTTCTACCCCCGGCTCGTACTAATTATAGGCAAAGTAAGTTTATGTAGCGTGTAAGCAATAATTTTAACATTCTATGTACTTCTTTTGATCTGAATCCTTTCAATATGAATGTGATTTCGGCAAGGAGAGCACTAAGTGGGCACTTCTTTGACTCATAGTGAGGTTTGCAACTGCGGTTGTATTGTATCTATGTTTTACGTAATAAGTCATGGTCATGCGATAGGTTAATTAAATTGTGCATGTATTATATTTCTATTTGTAAGGATCTGTAATTGGCTCCCGGATGTTAATGTTATTATCTAACTTAGTTTTAAGCTGTTGGTCTTCCTTGAAGATAAATAAATAAATAAATAAGGACATGCCACTACAGGTATTCGAACAGTCGACCTTCCAATCAAGAACCAACCGTTGTCCCTCTGTGCTACCACTGCTCTAATTTGTACACGGTGCAAAATACTCTATTTCGGTCTACATGTTGTGTCCGCATTACATACTACATGTGAGAATTTACATGATTACTGGACGTCCTACAAGTTTAAATCAGAGATGATTGTGCACCAGCCGTAGTATAATAGTGAAAAGAAGCAACTGCGCGTACGCAGCTCGAAGGTGGGAAGTGTGAATCAAGTATATTTCGCGTTAACTTGAGTAACCTACTTGAGAGCAGTCTTACGACTCATTCATACCGGATTCTGCCGATGCCGAGAGGGAATGCGAAGTACACATCTTGTTAATATATTTTATGTCAAAATGGGAAATTATGTTTTGTAATAGAAAGCTAAATTTATTTTCATGCAATATTATTTAGTTTTTCATAATCATCATCCCATTGTATACATCCCAATGAGCATGGGTGTCCCTCAGTCGGGGATTTAAGCCATAATCCGCCATGCTGGCTAAATTAGGGTTAGACTTCACAAGTTTCACAAACCTTTTCCACATGCAGGTCACGATGTTCTCCCTCACCAAAAAGTTATGCGGTGTGAACCAAAGTCATTTGGGGTTGTATAGACTAGAGATGACACGAATGGTGATTTGGCCGAATACCAAACACCGAATATTCGGCAACGCTCTCGGCCGAAGCGCCGAATATTCGGCTGGTGAATGTTCGTCGTACGATCTGTGCATTTCACGCGCGACTTCGACCTGTCTCATTGCGCTCCGTGCGGACATAACGGGGGTGGGGTGTTTTTGTTGAAAAATGATAAAACGACAGAATCATTACATGACAGTTTCTGGACCTGTTTTGAAGAAGTCGTTACAGATAACATGCAACATGATAAGGATGTGGAGAAAAGTTCTATTACACACGAGATTGATTTTTATTTGAAAACTGTTCGCCTAGATCGGACGGCAAATCCTTGCCAAAAAAACAAGTGCGTCAGCAAACGCAAAGCAGTATCCAAGCTTTTTTGTGTTTTTTGTGTTTATTATTTATGAATATCATTAAAAAGGTTAAAAAAGTAGAAGTTAAAAAAGTGGCCGAATATTGGTGGTATCTCTAGTATAGACTCTTAATAACTATCTTGAGTTGTAGCTTAAGTGCTAATTGAAGTTTATTAAATAAGCGGAAATTTTGACAGCTCAAATGATGCATGTTGAATAAGCAATAGTTTAAAGTGTACTCCAAGCGTGTAGCCTATGGGGCACTGGATATGGAGGTCCTTGGAAAAATGATTTTTTGTCAATTGGCTCTAGTCTAGGTACAGAGATTTTTTTTTTTTGAAAGCAGGTGATAGGTGTGGTTATCTGTCACGTTAATATTATATAATTATAACTTTATTTATCAGAAAAAAGACCTCAAAAGTTTGTTTATCGTTACTTTTTTATTGGAATTACGTCTATTTTGCTAAGTTTTATTGAAAATTGGTTATCGGAAAGTGTGCGAAACTGGATTCATTTACTAGTCATAAATCAGAGTAAAATCGGTAACAGAGTAATGGCATAACATACACTCAAAAAAAAACTCCGAATGGAGGCCCTCCCCTCCTATTAAAATCGGTTAATTACTAATACAGGTCAAGATAAACTTATTTACGTAAAATTTATGTTATGACATCATATATTATTAAATACATTTATATTGTAGTCCACGCGCAACTAAGAAATGGGATTTTTTTTATAGAAAAAATCGCAAATCAATTCCTTGTTCGTAATGAATTTGGCAGTTGGTAGCGGAAAATCTTAACACCGCGATTCAGTATTGGCGCAATATGGATCAATGCCATCTAGTTGATTTTACGGGAACTACGAAATTCTCATAGTCATGGCCGTGTATTCCAATATGTATGTTCATTGGTAGTTTTAAAAGAAATTTTGTCACGATATAGTTGCGCGCGGGCTTTAATGTCGATTACCTGGCTGAGAACGAGAGTGACGTCATCGCTGCGCAAGCGAGCTATCATCATCGACGCCACGGCGAGGATGAAGTCGCCGGCCATTGCAACCTGCAATAGAAGAAAGAAAATACTCTTTAATAACACAAGTATGTTTCACTGTGTACGGCCAAATATTAGACGTAGAAACACATTGAATATATAGATAATAATAAAATCAGAAAACTTAATCAATATTAATAAATTGGTCAATGCTTTGAACGCTGTGGATTTAGGTCAAATAAGAAAATTACGCACATTTAAAGACACACTTGTAAAAACTCCAATAAAATGCAATCTTTTTCGACTGGACGGTCATCTTACTTACATCGAACTTAATTTAATTCTCAAGTGTCAAATCTGATGCTCTTAACCATGACTATGTATTGTTACTGTCACTTTGTTATTGAGTCCACCATCTGTTATTTGACACATTTTGTCTTTAAAAGATACATTCTTGCATTTTTTTTTACTTCAGCTGCAACCGTATTACGTCTTTCTTCGTGTTAAAGGACGTGAAAAGGGTTTTTCTTTTGTTAAAGCGTGTAAAAACGGCATAAAGCCCTGAGCAGGCAAAATCTAAGAGGCAAACACATTCAAGGCGCTGGTTTGTTCTCAAATTATATAACTCGAGTTCGGTACACGTCGCCAGTCGTGAGTTCCAATTCAGTTCAATGACGCCGGTAAGCAATTATGTATACATTATGCCACCAGTTTACATTTGCTGATGAGCAAATTTCAGACCAGTGTTTTATTTGTAGACTTATAAATGGAATTAACTGCGATGATAAGTTGGTAATAATTGATTTAGTCAATGACAATCGAAACATTACTGATGGAATTAGATGTACTTGTAATTTATTCGCGTATCGTTCATCACGCGAGTTCTTAACATTGTTGTAGAACGCAAAAGTATTATTCATGTTTTGATTAAATAGCTCCGTCTGCTAAGTGAAGCCATTGCTCGGTTGTGGAAAGCATTACTTACCTTTCTTGGAGTCGAGTGTATCAGTTTAATACAGGCACGTTTCAGAAATATCGAAGTTTTTTTTTATAATAGTAAGTGACGGAACATAACAGTTACAGTGCCACTCAGAGCTTTAAATCACAAAGAGGTGACAATATGACATAAGTTGACAACTACCACGTTCCTGTAATTTCACCAGTATCCCTAACCTTCGAAATCGGAACGCAGTAATGCTCTGCTGCTAATTATTGCTTGGCGGCAGAAATAGATAGGTAAAGTGGGCTGGACGAGCTCTTTCACCAGGAGCTCTGCTGCCATTAAAATGTCAAAGTTTATCAAGTATTGCTTTAATTGGTTTATTTGTGAAAAATATAAAAATATGTAATACTTTATTATTGCTACAATGACCGACACAGCTAGGACAACAGGGAGTGAGTTGCGCGAGATTACGTCGTGCTAGCCCTACTGACTGGACTCGAGTCAGCCTCTGTTGTGACACCGGGGCCGCCGCTCTTGCCAACAGACACAGAGTCAGCATATCTTACGAATTCTTACGAAGAAATTCTTCTTTGTGCTGTAATCTTTAGATCAAAAATTATAAATAACAAAGCAGTTAAGTATTTTTCGTATGTTTTGGGAAATAACTCCAGTAGTTTGCTATAATTATTAATGCAAAGATCGGAACACAAAGAAAAATTCCTCCGACCCGACTGGACTCTTACCTGTGACCACGGGAATGCCGTCGCCTTGCTCTTCCAAGTAACTACAGGTCAAGTTAGCAGGTCGACGAAATTCTTCTATGTCTGTTATAGATCTTTCTCGGCGTCGAAAGCCGAAAAAAGATTGATGTTAAAAATGCATTGTATCATCATCATTACGTCCGACCGCATAGGTTTTCTCTAAGAGGGTTTAGGCTATAGTACGCCATGCAAGCCCAACGTGGATCGGAGAATTCACACGTCTTCCAAGGGTCGTAAATCTTCTTTGATCTGCACATTTCATCAACATATTTTCTTTCACCGTTATCGAGAGGCATTGCTACAAAACACAGGGATCCGAACCGAACACATCCCAATCGATCTATTTAGTAGCCGTAGAGGTCTTTGAGATAGAGTTAGTCCAAAGAAGTACTGCCACCTTACCTATTTCTGCCGCCAAGCAGTAATGCGAGCATTACTTCGTTTCGGTGTGAAATTACAAGCACAAGGGACTTGTCAGCTTACGTCTCAGGGGCGCAGTGACGGTGCCCTTCAAACCTTCGCGAGGGCACGGCTTGTTCGTCCCGTCACTAGGTATTATAAAAAAAATAGAGAAGCAACCGTTTTTCCACTGAACTACTACCGCTATACACATTGTATAACATTTATTTACACATATTTTTTTTACACATTACATAAATTTACGCTTCTAGTAAACGCACGAATGTAATATGTTAAATAAACAATGTTTCGTTAGAATAAATTAGCAATTATTACGAAGAAAAAAATTTGATTACTTTATCTAGAGCAACCTTGGCGCAGACTCACATGTTTTAAAACGGAAACGTAACTCAAAAGGGCATCCGTTCGACTAAAAGTAAAGGTCAATGGAGGCAATCGTACGTACGCATGGAAAACCACATTTTATCGATACACCTGTTAATCCTACTATAGATATAGCGTAGTGGCTACAGACGATCATTTCTCCCGACGGCATCAGGAATGTCGAGAAAGTTGTGATGCGGCAGACGACCGCATACTAATGGCCTACGCCGCGCGGCCGTTTCGCTCGCAGACCGCGCCGCTGCCCGCGCCATCGCGACGCATGCGCCCGCGTATATACAACACACTGCAATAGTTTAGCCCTAACTCAAAATTGTAGAATTGAGAAAACTGTTTGAAAATAAAAAAAACACCGAACGGATCTTATTGGATATAAAGGAAAACATAGCGATGACGTTTGGACGTCGATGAAGGTTCATAAGTATTTGTGAAGTCCAAACCGCTCCTTTGATGACACCAGTGCCTAGCAACAGGACGTGTAATGGCTCGCGCTGTGGTTACGGATTGACCGAGTTGACTGCTTTAATAACGGACATATCTGTATGCTCCATTTCGTCGTCGACGACTACCTTTGCACTATGTTATACGTATTTTATTTTTTATAATATCAAGTGACGAGACGACGACGTGCGCCTGATGGTAAGCTACACGCCTGTCCATAACAGTTGCAGTGCCACGCAGAGCTTTAAATCGCAAAGATCTTCATGTGTTTGTAATTTATACATAATATTTAATGATCCATTTATAAACGAGAATATATATATTGGTTTCGTTCCGATTTTTTTAATTGTGTGTTTTCCCAGTTCTACAATTTTGAGTTACGACACTATTATGATAGCAGTGGGATATCCAGGATACACTTTAAACTAACGCCGTAATTTACATCATTGAAAGCGTCACGCGACGTGTTAATAATAGTGGCTATGGATGTGCGTATTTGGCTTTTCCGTTGTGTGTAGACACGGGCGTTCATTTCCTGTACTGAAGTATATACAATATTTACTGAAAATTTTCAACAATTGAAATGACGAGGGAGTAGCAGTGCTCCTAGTGAAAGAGTTCGTCCAGGGAAGTACTGGCACCTTATCCATTGCCGCCAAGCAGAGCATTACTGCGTTCCAGTTTCAAAGGGTAAGGGTGCTGGTGAAATTACAGGCACTTGGGACTTGTCAACTTATGTCTTGTTCGTACTGTCTAGGTATCATTTAAAAAAATCTAATGCGAGTGCGAGAAAGCGAATAGAGTCAAGAGTGAAGCGGTTAGAGGTCCATAGTATCTGCCTACCACAATGGCAGACAGGCGTGATGGTATGTATTTATATACATTTGAACCGAAATAAACAAACATGTTCTTATTACTAATCAATATTTATCTACTTCAGTACATGTTTACTTTGGAATGAAAATGGTGGCAAGTGGAAGCTGCGGACTCGGTGGGAAGCGGCGCGGTATCACTGACTGGACACTTGTTAGCCTACATCCAACGGCCGGACAACGCATGCCCCGCACGCCACACCCACGCTGCGCCAGCGCAACATGTTTGTAAGAACCGCCGTGTGCCACTTGAGTAGTACTACGTGTCATAATCATATAAATACAATTGTTATTCATCGAAATGAAAAATTTAAAATATTTAAACAAAACAGAACAATTTCGACAACTCGATATCTTGACGTCCAATCGGGTCGAAAAAGTTTTTCTGTGTTCGATAATTGCATTAATAATCAATATTACTAATAAAAAAAACTTGCACTGAAAAAAAGGCGATCTGAATAAATAACTACCTTGTTTACATCGAAGCCTATCAATCACAATGAGTGCAGCAACAATTCTAAGTAATAAATTGAACCATGTCGTGATTGATTCCGTCAGGATTCCATGCGGGTGGTTTAATTCAGTCTGAGTGTACAGGATCAAGATCTCGTCAAGCTTGACACTTAAGATTTACGCTTACGATAAGAACGATCCAAAGTACAAAACGTCAAGCTTCACGTGCTCTTGACTGTACAAGTTTTGTGTCCGAATTAATTTTTGTCATTATTACTATATCGTGTAAACGTCTTTCAACTCTGCGATGTCACTTAAGGAAGCATTAAAGACTCTACAGATGAAACACTCAATGATTTAGTGTCTTAGGCATTTATGTTATTAGGCATTAAGATGTTACTTAAGTCAACTAAACTTAAGCCACAGGTAAGCGAATTGCCCTTCAAATCTTTATATTGATTAAACTCTAGCATTCATTCCTAAGGCCGATTCTCCTGGGAAGAATTAATCAACTTTAGGGGTAAGCAACTCTAGGGGTTGCAAGAGTAAAAAGATGTAAATAAACATTTTTACACATTTATCACTTACAATATTCATTTCACATATCAGAGATATAAAGAACTTGCAAAAGTTAAACGGGTCACTACAAGTATTGTCATCCAAATACGCAGAAGATGTGTTATAATCTTTAGCAGAAAGTTTTTGTATAACTACAGTTTTACTATCTACTGTTATACATTTATTTTGTAACTAAAAGAAGGTCTGCACATTATATTTTAAGTTTTAATTGCCCTATATTGCATTTCCGACAATTTTCTTCAATTTTTATAAATGCAATCTGTGTGTGTGATTTCATAATTTGAGAATTATAAGTTTACAAATATACGTCACTCAGCACGTAAGCTATTAAGTAATTTATGACATAAGCTACTGCTCAAGATCGTTACTAAGTTCTTCTTTTTCGTTATCAATCAAGTGCCAGACCGTGGTCATTTGTGATGGTATCATCATTTAGTAGCAGTAGGGCTCCTTGTGAAAGAGCTCGTCCAGGAAAGTACTGCCACCTTACCTATTTCTGCCGCCAAGCAGTGATGTCAGCATTACTGTGTTCCGGTTTGAAGTAAGGGTCCTGGTCTCAGGATGACAGGCGCAGTGACAGTGCCCCTTAGATCTATGCGATTTAAACTCTGAGTGGCACTGCTACTGTTATGGACGGGCGTGTAGTTTACCACCAGGCGCAAGACTTGTTCGTCCCGTCACTTGATATTATAAAAAAAATGCTAAATGCTAAATGATTATAAATTAATATAGAGGAACAGCATGTACCCGACTTTTTAACCGACCTCAAAAAAAAAGGAGGAGGTTATTCGTTTGGCTATATGTGTATTTTCAGATATCTTTGCCAATTGTGGACCGATTTTCAAAATTCCTTTTTTTATTTGAAAGGGTGGTAGTCACATTGTCACCAAGTCAGAATCTAATAAGAGGATCCTATGAAAATCAAATTAAATCCTCGAATTTTACAGGCATGTCCGTTCACCAATTTCTCCATCAATGGCGGACCGATTTTGAAAAATCTTCTTTTGTTTGAAAGGGTATTCTCTCGAGGTGGTCCCTGATGCTGTTCCGGGTTCGTTTGGGCTATCACGAATTACTAATTCAACTTCAACTTTTGTGTCTATGGCTCCGTCGTTTTGCGCGACGATTTCGCCAACGTCAGGGTTGAAAGACATGTATTTTCCACAAATAAAAGTCGATTTTTCACTTGACACAACATCTACTTACATGTAATCAACAAATCCCCGTCCCCATGACAGCCAGAAAAGAAGGTATAAAATGTACAAAGGAGTCCGTAAAGTCCCATTGCTAGCAACAAGTCATAATCTGATGAGGGGATCCCTTGGAGAAGGAAAAAAGCCGACAAGCACACTTTTGAGGTCGGTTTTTTTTTCCAATGAAAAAGTTACAATGGATTGAGTAAAATGTGTAAATTGTATGAAAAAGGAAATGGCATTAAAGATGATATGCCAATTGCCCACCGCATAAAGTGCGTTTAAATAAAAATCATGGTATTAAAATTTTGTACTCTGTTAGTGATATCCATGGTAGTAATAACATAATAAATAATAATAATAAATAATAAAATAATAAATCCGGTTCCTTTTGCGTAGTAAAATAAAGTTTCAGTTTTTTACAACGACAACAGTTACTTTATACATAAGTATTAAGTAAAAAAGATAAAAACTCAACATGATTTGTAATCGCATACTCATTTATGCATGGGAATTTACAATGGCGTTCTATAATGATCTTGACGCAAACAGCTTTGCTGTCCTCGTAAATATCGAAAAGCAAATTAACTGCAAAGTTTATTTATCTTCAGCCTTTTGTTCATGATACCTCAATAAAAGCTTTTATAGTGCAATATTCTAGCGAGTTCAAATGGCCGTATTAGGTACCAACTTGTCGTTTCTAATAGATTCTTCTTTGAGTTCATTGATGATTTTTCGAGCCGTGTGAGATGGGTATTTCTGCCGCCAAGCGGCATTGCGTTCCGGTTTTAAAGGGTAAGGGTGCTCAACACAAGGCGCACGACTTGATCGTACCATCCCATTGAATCATAAAATACAAGAGAGCTTGAAATGCTTTTCAAAATCTTATGAGACATCTCGTCCGATACACACTTAATATCGAAATTAATAGCAGTTTAAAGCTAGTGAATAAAACACAACGTACAATAGACAAGTGATCAAAGGTCATCGGAATCCGAAACTGATAAGCAAGTTATCATAAATTGAATAACCAACGTTTCGGACTCTTTATAGGTCCCAAAGCACCATGTTTTCTGACGACTAGGCAACAACACTTTCCTCTGAATACAACCGCGCGGGCCGCCGCATAGATCTAATTCAAGCCAGTCCCGCCCGCCTTCCCGGGACGCTCATTTAGGTTAAAACGTAAAAGCTTAACCAATAGAATGTATTTTGCCATGACAGACGCACGCGGTCGCTGCGCGGCGGCAGCGCGGACTCCGCTCTTCGAGCGCGCGGCGGCGGCAAGCGCGATGACATACGTGTCGAATAAATGCATTCTAACTGAGATGGTATTAAGCATCACACTAGTTGTCTAATATTAATGCAAATTACCCTATACTGAATTATTTTTAATTTATCAAAAACATGTTCCAATTTACGCTTCATGGGTAGGTTTTGTAAAATAGTTTTAATGATATACATTTTATATACTAAACCATTTCTTTTTAAGAAAAGGAAATAATAAAAGCAAGTAATAATACTACAGTTTTATGTCGAGTTATCATAGTTTTTTTATCTTTCAACCATTTATTTGAATAGGCAAAAATTTTACCCTACAGCCACTTCATGTTTTTTTTTTTTTTAATAACGCACACACTCAACATTGCCCCGCACTAGGGAAACCCTGTGTCGCGGGTGCCATGGACACACATAGACAACCACAAATTACACCCCAAACTCACGAGAGAAATAAATGTAGGCCATACAAATATTTCTCCCGGCCCGGGAATCGAACCTGGGACCTCTGCGTGGCAGTCCGGCATGGTAACCGTTCGGCCACAGAGGCAGTTAAAAAAAGAGTTAAAAAAAGTTAAAAGTATTGGTATGTAGGTAAATGATAACTGTCATTAATATTAATTCACGTGCAAATGAGTTTTTTTTGTATGCTGCGCAATTCCGGCATTTGTGAACCGATTCCGATGATTCTATTTCTGTTGGAAAAAGGGTACCTCCGTAATGGTTCCATTTAAATTTGAAGAAAATTTTCTACGTCTAAGGGTCGCAAACTAGGGGATGAATCCGGTTTCGCGCACTTACCGGTAACCGATTTCAATAAAACTTGGCAAATAGATGAACTTTGGACGTTGGTTTTTTTTTATGAAAAATTAAATCGAGTCGTCTTAAACGTTAAAAGGTTTTTGGCGGAATTAGTTTGAAAATGATTTACATTTCTGCCCATTCATTTTGTGTATGAGGTCGGTTTAAAACTGATAATCCGCCCAGTGACACGCCGAGGCCGATGTTAAGTAACGTTACACAGACGTTTGTTTGTGTTGTTCATTCAAACATGCTTGTTAAATAGAATTATTAAGATAATTATATTAATTCCCCTTTAGAGGCACAATTGCCGGCAATAATTCCGTTAAGAGCCGCTACGCGATTACGAAAGCGAATCGTTCCTAATTATACGAACACTAACAGCTGTAAGTAGACTTGAAACAGGTGTTGTCTCCGTCTCACACATTTGCTATTAACGTAGTGGTAGAAAGAGACAGAAATTGCAATGTCTCGAATTCTTCGAGGTCTTGAGAATTTTCACCTTACACCATAACAGACTTATGGTTTATTCATTTAATTATCATCATTTAATATAAATTAAGAAATTAACCGCATTTTAACTCAAATTTCAAGTAGTTTCAAACGTTTCACAAAATAGACCATTATACAGGGTGTGACGATAATACTGTAGAATATTTTCAAACAGTTGTTATAACATGGATATAAAAACATTCAATAAAATACCGAATAATGGAAAAGCATTGCCGACAAATGAAACTTGAAGAAAAATAGAGAAACGGCTTTTGGGAAACTGTTTTTACAAATGTTTCACCATCACAAAATTACGCCACTATTAAATAAAGATCGAACACTCGGAAAAAATTCCCTTCAATCCAGTTGTATTCGAACCAATGTCTCCCAGCAAACCGTGACAGATGCCAACAACGTTTCATTACGAACAACGTTAAATATTTTTTACAATATGTTTAATAATTATGTAACACCGTAGTACGTACTATATAAGATAATTTGGTGCAATGTAAGTTTAGTTTTTGCCTGGCGACGAGTGGTAAGATATGCCTTTTTAACCGTATCTTATGGGGTGCCACGACAGGGGAGGCTTCCCCGCGCAACGTAGGTACCATTCCTTTCCTGTACATGTAGCGCACCTTGGGCAACAATCGCGGTGAGGCACGATGCCAAGCATTACAGTGTATGCCATCGATATAATAAGAAGTTGTTACCTGTAGTTTAGTAGCAGTAGAGCTTGTGAAAGAATTACCACCTTACTTATTTCCTCCGCCAAGCAGTAATGCTCTAAGCGTTACTGCGTTCCGTGAGAGTGAGAGGCACAAGGGACTTGTCAACTAATGTCTCAGGGTGACGGACGCAGTGGCAGCCCCTCAGATATTTGCGTTTTTCTGAGTGGCACTGCGATTGTAATGGATAGGCGTAACAATGGGCCTGGAGGTAAGCGACATCTCTAGTTTAAGTAAAAAAAAATAATACGTTGTTTCATAAGTGAGCATAATATTAGTAAATAAATAAGGTTGTTTACAAAAAACAGAAAATAACCAAAATTAAGTCGACGTAGTGCTCACTGGAGTAGTAATAAAGAAAATACTTAAGTTTATGTTATAAAATAAATACAATAACCTTTTAATTACTATGTTATATAAAACGCGTCAATGAATGAATAATGTCGTGTTCAAAAATGTGAAAGTGAGATGACGTCATGCTCATTTCCATAAGTTGTCTTGACCGGACCGTAGGCCACGTGTATGACCCCCGTGCACCGTAATATGCGCTATGCGTGGAAATCAATTTCAGATTTGGCAAGTGACAATATAGTCTCTTTTTCTGTTTTTTTTAATGCGCTATTTGCAAAATCTGTCAACGCTCTTTCAAGGAGGTTCTCAGATTAGATCGAAAATGTTCTCAAAATCGTTTTAATGCGTAGTCAGAACAATAAGTGTCGTATTCTAGAACTCTATTCAATGCTCAAGTCAGGATTGCACTGGCAACACAAGCACTGGAAATACGACCCTAATGGCAGGGACTTGCGTATGATTTCTAGTGCTTTGAATCATACTAAGTCCTGACTTAAGCATTGAGTAGAGTTCTAGAATACGACCCTTAGAAGGCTTGTGAACGAAAATTTATGAATATGAGTAAAACAAGAAGGTTTGTCGGATTCATGCAAAGTGGCGGTCTCTACCTACACATTGGATATTCAAAAATGTGAGTCCTCATGAGCATATTTTACGATGTATTTAAACATATAAAATTACCGGTACGCTTAAAAAAGGTTGAATTATAAGAAAAATGTTCATACGTGCCAATGAATGTTTAATTTGAAAAAATAATAACTTCAATGGTCTTTCGATTTCGACTAACCGTTCTGTGCCTCTACCACGAGTTTACTGAGACAGTTGTCGCTGGCGACCGCGTAAATTACTCCACAATTTTGTACGACAAATTATACAGCGCCTCTAGCGGTCACAAGAAGAAACATTTTGCATACAATCATTTTACGCGGTCGCTAACGGCTGTCACTGTAATCTCATGGTGTAGCCACTAGTAAATGGTAAATTACTTATAATTTTTCATGTTACGTGTGTATAGATTAAATGAGCACCCTTTGTAAAATGTTTAATATATATTAGTCATTTAGTAAAAGTTCTAAAACAATTATTATTGTAGAAAACAATGTTTCTATTTGTAAAAAGATAAAACAAGAGAAAAATTACTTAATGTGTGCTCATTCATTTCTCAGAGAGGGCTAGTCATATCTACAAAAGTATTAAGTTTTCATATAATATTATTGTACCAGCTTTTAGTAAAACTTTTGTTAAACTCTAGTCTTTAATTACAGATCGATTAGTCTTTTTCATATTTTTACAAATACTTTGTTATGCTCACTCAATCCGCACACTTTTAAAAATAACGATTTCTTAAGAACCAAATAAGATAATTAAATTTCGTTTATGTCTAGTTTTAGTAAAAGTTAGAAATGATTTTGTAAAACATAAATCAAGCGTTTTTGAATAATATTTTTTTAAGTGCTCACACAATCCTCAAACAAACAACAAGTAACAAACGTCAATATCTTTGGATTTGTACGTATTACAGAGACTATATAATTGGTAAAGTTTTAGTAGTAATTTACTACTAAATATCTGCCATTTCAGATTTCGTTTTTATTGTTTAATTAAAAAGATATTTGTTTTTTCATCTCATTCGTCTTCTTCTCTCTCTCTCTCTCTCTCTATTCAGTTTGTCTCTTCCGGCGACGCGAAGGTCGATATGACGACGGACGTTTCGTAGGTACTCTAGCAACAATGTCTAAAGAAATATTTATCGATTAGCAAACTAGCTTCACTCGCGCATTACAGAATAAACCAAACTTAGACGTTTGCACTATTTATGACGCAAAACTAAGAAAGCCTCTTCAGTAACGCTGCTGGCAAATTTTGCTGTAAACGTTTTAAGGAAGTATTAGAATTATGAATGAATAACGTATAGAAAATATTTTACTTGTAGTTCAATATTATAAACAAGGTGTAGCCTGAAAACCAGTAAATTGCTGAGGCTGTTACCTTTTCTTCAACACAGTCATTTATTTAGCTAGTTTTTTATGTATCGTTGTAGTGTTGAAGAATAAACTCTTTTTAGTTTATTTATTTCAATGCTTGAGAAATGTTTCTAATAAAAACTTTTCTGAAATTTGATGATTCAGAAGTGATTCCCTTGAATCATTACAATTTGAAAGCGTAAGCGTCTTTTTATTTTAATTTTTTATATAAGTGCGTATTTCACCTCCATCTCACCTGATGGAAAGTGACGATGAGGTCGACGATGGAGCATGCACACCTAAATAATGCCTATTCACTCCCGCCTTGAAAAGGCCCAAGTTTCAGCGTTCAGGGAACAAGTCTGCAGGCAGGGAATTCTACTTCATAGCCGTTCGTCAAATAAATGCGGAAGCGTAACGCTTCGCGCGAATCTTTGGAATTTCCACAACATAGAGGAACTCAAACCTCCAAGTGACGGAAAAGGGAAGACGGAATAAAATCGTGCAATTCCATCGTACACTCTCCGTGGTATATCCTGTAGAATACCGATAAGCTGGCAAGTTTACGGCAGAGTTCAAGGCTCTGCAGCTTTGCCTCTATAAAAGCCGTGTCATCTATAAGACTCTTGACATGCTTTTCAAATAAATCCAAGGTGGCCAGTTGATATTTAGCAGAATCATCCCATAAATGTCGTTAGTAGACCGGACTGTGCTTGGTATAGCTGAAGCAACTGTCCCGGTGTGAAGTAATGGCTCACCTTGGAAAGGATGCCAAGCTTCCTGGCTGCATTTTTGGCCATGGATTCAGTCCCATGTATCCGTTTATAGGCTTTTAAAATGATTTTCAATTTTATTTAATAATAATTACTTTAATGTTATTTTAACTTGATTTAATTAACAGTCGTAACAGTGCCTACACATCTATTCAAGTACAAGTTAAAAATGAATATAATGGTTTCTTAATACACACACTCACAGCCCCGCACTGTGGAAACTCTTCATCGCGCGTGGCATGGACATACATATTGACAACCATAAATTACACCCAAACTCACGAGAGAAATAAATATATGGCATACAATTATATCTCCAGGCCTGGGAATCGAAACTAAGACCTCTGCGCGGCAGCCCAGCATAGTAACGGTTCGGCCACAAAGGCAGTCCATTAAAATTGATGTCGATTAAAACGTTTTAGTATTTTTTAAACACCCGTAAAATATATGCCACGCCGATTTCACGCCACAGACGGCGAATATTTTTCGAGTTTTAATTACAGCAAATTTATCAGCAGCAAGGTTGACATTCTACATCGCGTACGGGAAGACCGTTGTTTGTAACGAATGTAGAATGTAGTAGCGACGGTATGGTGGTGGTGAAAGGTTGCTTTTTAATCAAGAGATCGATTTCCAATTTCTTACGTACATTTGTGATTGACAAAGCAATACCTCTCGCTAACGACGAAGGTAAACATAATGATGGCACCTGCATGACGAAGAAGGTTCCGCATTGGATCAGCGAGGCAGATTATGGCCTAAAACCTCTTGTAAATGTTTATGATTTTAGTATTAGCTCAAAAGTCACTTGCGATCGTCACGAATATCATGTACAATTTGATACAAGCAAGAAAAATTCGCGAAATATCGTGTATATGAACGTTGGAAGCAACGGGATCTTACACGGGAGCGGGTGGCCGCGCATGTCGAGCACGCCTCGGCGAGCAAATCGCACGCATTAACACACTTTCTGCGTACCCCGCGGCACGCTTGCCGGCACGCTAAAAACCCGCCCGTTACGCGCGTGCTCACAGCCCGAAGCATCTGCAAATTCTACAACCACGTCGGTGCAAAACCTGTATTTATATCTACATTGCTTTAAGACAATACAGTCCATTATACTCAAACAGGAACAAACGTAAATATTCCAATCACGTTATTGACTGCCTTAAATATCGCGACGTCTTTTAACGCGTCTGCGATAACTTTAACGGCTTATTCTCGATGACAAAATTGTCGCGGACGTATATGCAATAAAAGATGTCCTGGCCTTGCAGAGTTAAGAGCATCTAAAACCTACAAGTCCCATGATAAGAGTGAAAGGCTTTCTCATGAACGTGTTGAAAGCCCAGTGCGGCTCACATGAATAATTTACCAGAAAAATCTCTACGATTTCACACTGACTTAATTCTGAATGCGTTGTACAATTTCTATTCCGTAATTCATTACGGTCGTACATTGTAATGCAAGTTGCACCTCTAGCTTAAGTCGCCTGACTGCAGCGAGCCGTTTGATTTCAATTTGTTGGCTTTAACTAACTGCCAAGTCATAAAACTTGAGAAATACTTGCAAGAAGTACGGTTTTGATTTCTCTTTGCAGAACTTCAATGTCATTACACTCATCAGCACTTAATGTTTCATTGTCAGAATACATTTTCGACATGACCGTGCATTAAACGTGACAGTAGTTTTAAAGATCAGCGATCGACAGACGCCAGACGATAGCAAAGAACGGAACAACAACAGAAAACACGAACTGCAACTGGACTATAACGCAGCGACGAAATAAGCGAATCGCGAAGAATGTCGACGACACCTTGTGACATACCACAACACATGTACGCGCTGTTAACAAAATATTGCCAAATGTCTGGCGAATTTTACAAACCAGAAATGTTGGTGATATATACAAAAGCAGTTCTGCAATACTGAGAGCGCTGAAGGCCATTACCAGGTCCGTTGCAACATTTGGAGTGGCCTGTAGAGCGTCGGTTTATAGAGCGGGGTGAAATACGAAACATGACTGGAGGACGACCTCTTAAGATAGTCTCGTCAAACTGGACGAAAACAACAGATATTATAACTTTTTTATAAAAAAAATGACCTCAAAAGCTCGTGGAACTACATCTATTTGCCAAGTTTTATTGAAATCGGTCACCGGTCAATGCGTGAAACCGGATCCATCCCCTAGTTTGCCACCCTAAGAGGTGGAATATTTTATCTTTCCAACAAAAACAGAATCATCAAAATTGGTTCACAAACAATAGCGGAACATACACACAAAAAAGTACAGTCCAATTGAGAACCTCCTCCTTTTATGAAGTCGGCTAAAAAGCGAAAGAAGGCAACAAAAATTCACACGACTAATTTAAGCTAGTACCATATGAACTTCCCACACGAACAAATACATCTAAAAAAATCTTCAACCTACGTATATTGAACTCTTACAATACCTGCCATAAGAACACCGACAGCGTCGCTTGCGTGGTTGAGACGGGCGACCATCGCTGGTGGATTAGCGATTGGGTAATATGGCCGTGACAGTGGCGTGAGGCCACGTACGGCCACGATCGCAGCGGAGATGTGTGTCACGCGCCCGACCTTGACTCTCCCCGAACCACGCACCCCACTTGTACCATTGTGCACCATCTAATACGGCTTTTACGTCACCATCTTTGGAATTCGTTCGTTAACTCTACGTTACAATGCTGCTGTTACAAAGGCGCCTAGTGTAAGCCTCTTGTCTTCCCAACAACGTATTTTAATTTAAGAAAAAAGGTACATATGTTGGCAATTCGGCCCTTTTTAATGGACGTTGAGAAATGTATTTACACAGGTAGTGATTTAAAAAACTGGTACGCTCATTAGAGTTGTAAGCAACGAATTGAGATCATTGCTCGTGCTCACTGTGCAAGGTATAAATTTTATTAAAAACCTACTTTCCCATTCGTAATGACAAAGTCATAGAGATCATTGTAAATAAGAATTGAATGTACATACGTTTCGAATTTTTAGGTTTACACAGCTATGTTTTCTGATTCAAACCGCGTATATTTATTTTTTCAAACAAACGAACTTTCAAATGTCTGTAAATTCATCAGCCGGTTATTTCTAATACGAGTATAAATGCAAACTACCCTATTTTTCACAACAGTTATAAAAGAAATAAATAAAAAATAAAATTAAAAAAAAATTCACTTAATTAAAATTATTAATTAAAAAGCAAGTACAAGTTTCTGATAATAGCTATTTTCGATTCGGGAAGAATAATCAAAAGTTATTTGAGTCACCCAGCGGCGGGATCACTGATAAGAATATCTATCCCACGTACGTACACCTAGATTTCGAATAGATGGACTGTGCAAGTGATGAAGGAAATTAAACAAAAAAAAAATTTTTTTTAACGCTGTGTGTGTTAGCTTCGTAACTAAGGTAACTCTGTGTCGCGGGTGCCATGGATACACGCATACACAACCACAAATTACACTTAAACTCACGAGGGAAATAAATGTAGCCTAGACAAATATTTCTCCAGGCCCGGGAATCGAACCCGCGACCTCTACGTGGCAGACAAACATAATAACCGTTCGGCCACGGAGGCAGTTGACATGAAAATTCCAAAGACATTTCAATCTTGTTCACGTCATATGATACCTGAAGAACTTTGAATGGCCCACTTCGGGCGCATGCGCAAAGCGAGCGATTCACCGACACGCTGACATTTGTGGACATTATCAGCGTTTCGAAATTAACTTTTCGACAAAACCATATTTCCAAGAAACTCAACCAGTTACTGTCGTCATTCAGGCATTCTTGAGTGAAATTATTAAGCACTCAAAATAATGGCAGAAAAAGTCGACCCGCTGAGTCAGCAAGGACGTCAAAGCTTTTACGGAATCTAGGCCGCCAGCTAACAATTCAGCGTTTCGTAGTACATTCTAGAAGTGTATGCATCCTAAAATGTTACTTAAGAGTGTAAAGAAACACCTTTTTTTTCCAGAACATTGGTATCCTGATACGAGAAAAAAGTAGTTATGTTCTAATATCTAAATTCCGTACGCCATGAATATTTACTAGCAATACATGAAAAAAGTTGTGATGAAAATCTTTGGAAATCGATGTCTCCAAAGGTATTGGACCAGAGCTTCGGACTACGAGTGTAAACCAAACTCTCTCCTGAAAGTGCCCAATGGGTAGGTGATGTTATTTTTTCTTTTTTAATATATTTTCATTCACCCTAACAAAAAGAGGCCCTCAACAAAATTATTTTTTAAGTATGTCATATATGACCTTAGACAGTTAATCCGCTAATAAGGTCCGTTAAAGGACCATAACCATTTGAGGAGATCGATAAAAAGATCGATGTATCGAAATAACATTTGATCAAAGGTTTCTTATCGAGCGTGTGGCCGGCGCGGGAGTTGCGAAAATGCGGTTCTAGTGGCGATTATTGGTTTCGACATACCTACTACTTAGTGTTGTGTAGGCGTATAAGAATATCGATAATTATAGCGACCTTGAGAACCGGCTATAAATATCACTGATTGTCTTTTAGTTTTCATTTAAAAAAAATGAAAAGGCTATTTAGTAAATTCCACACGTTTCTTATTGACCCATACTTAAACAATAGATTATTTCAAATATCGATTGCAGACATCCATAACGTAACAGCACTAACATCGAACTAGAGATGTGCTTCTAAAAGTACTGGTGTCGACTAACCTGTCACCCGCCAACACGTAGGCAAGCACCGCATAATAAATTATGATAACAAAGTACAATAAATACCATGACAAATAATTCATTGATAAATAAATATGACTTTACGAGAAAAAAATATAAACGATGTATTTGCTTTCTCTCTTGCAACATTAAGCTATTACAGTATTTCTACTTAATATAAAATTATATTATTCTGATAACCATAACTAAACATCGATTTAAAATCGTTATCGATATTACCCCACACACGCAACCTGTTTGTCCACATGATAATATAGACAAATGTTGACATCCCTATCACACATTTAGTTTGTGCGGTACGGTTTGATTGCAGCAACGGCGGCGTGCCGGCGGTCAGCGCTGCGCCTGCGCACCGACCTTGACATGAAGACGCTCGCCTATTCAAGGCTCTATGTCCCATTACACGAACCTACTCCTATCACAACGATTAGCATAGTTTTTGTCAATCTCGCCAATAAAAACAATGTTTCAAGACAGTATTTACCCTTTTTCAAGGGAAGTCTTTTCATTTTGTTTAATGTGCTAAACAAGCAGTTATTTTCATTAATATTGGATCTAATTACGAGATACCAAAGCGGAATGGAGCGCGTGCGCGTCCGACCTACATCCCCCCGCGCATCCCGCTACCCCGCGCCCGCCACTGTACAGTTACGAAGACCAGTTTTTACTCAGCACTCTTTATTTCATATAACCGCGGTAGGTCATTCGACGAAAGTGTTAAATTTTGCTTTCGACGACTCGATGAGTAACCCATGGAAAGTAATAGTCATAGATACTTTGCAAATTGTTTAAACAAATTAAACACTTTAATGGTATGCGCACTTTGTTGCGCAGTAGCTATTGTTTAGTGAATGTAAATAAAAGACGCAAGTGCAGCGAAACTGAGCGCGCCATACGAAAGACATCAACGGCAATCTGCGCACGCGACGTAGCTCTTGCAATTTAATCGTAGAAATTCATGCACAAACAAACACGAAACTATTACATGGAAAATAAATCATTTCATCGTGTTGTGTTACGATTACGCAGAACCTGATTAAGTTGACAACACGATCAAGGAATTAATTTTGGGCAGTTGACAAATTACACGAACCGCCATTATCGTAAGGTTAAGGAAAATTCATTTAAAACGTAGCGGCATTTTACAAATCATAAAAAAAAACCTTCGTTATGCGGCCGGCATCATTCTTGCAATCAGTTGTGATTGTGGTTGTAAAAAAATATGAGAGAGCTCGAGACACTTGACAACTTGAACGGCGAACGGAGGAGAGCAAAGGGCCTGCACTCGCTCTCTATAACAGGTTTTATTGACTACCCTATTAACCTTTCCGTCTCCGTAAAAAACATCCATAACATCAGATATACAGTAAATTCCAACCACCCATTTAAATTCTTTATTTATACACAATAAAAGAAACATTATTGTGCGGGTGGGCAAAGAACTACGTTAACTTGACATGACAACTCTTTAATAAAAGTTGTGATTTAACTCCATTTGACAGCGTTCAAATCTTAAACTTAAAAAAAACTGGTAGTTTGTGCAGCTCAGAAAGAGGCAGAGCGCAACACTAATAAAAAGCAAAATAAAAAAAATGCTTTTGTGTGTGTCTCTATACAGTCTCAGCAATCACTGAACGGCAAAAGTAGCTCACAATGCGTATTTTAAGCATTAAAGAGTGCAGAGACCACTCGCTCGAATAGAAAAGATTTATATAATAGAATAATATTAATTACGGACCTTACTAACCCAAAAAGGTTATCGGCGTTTCACATAAACATAAATCAATGCGTCGGGGATTACATCAGATTCCAGTACCAAAGGCACGTATTATATTTCGTATAAATTATCTAACAAAGTTTTATGTGATACCTTTTTTATGTCACAAGTCATTGCAACAAAACAGGTATGTATCGAGGTTGAAAGATCACATTGTAATTATTATTTCATTCAAGATGCCTTTTCGTTCATCACGAATGAGCGTAATTCAAATTTTTAACAAAAAAAAATGTTTTTTTTTTGCATAATTCCATTTAGAATTAGTTCGTGATCTAAATACAAAATAATTTGTTTCACAATGAGATCATGCGCAAGCAATTGTAAATTGATTTAAAAAACTAAGACACACAAGTCAGTTGAAGCGTAAATCGCGTACAGATGTTTGCCTAACGACTCCCGCACTAGGCTAGACCTGTCTCGCAGGTAATTTTAAGCGATTTTCATAATTCATTCTCGTCAGAATTGCAAGTTACGTCCAATCACTATTGTAAGGAACGTTTTCAAAAGCGACAGCGAAAAATAACTGTTCATAAAATAACCGTCTAACGCTGACAATAATCATTCATACTTTTACGTAATTTGCAGGTTCGACGTATTTTTATTTCACCTGACACCTCACAACATCGCAACTGCGATCAGTGATCATCAAAAGAAAAAATATACGTATTTTACGTAATTTCTTGCAATGAAACAGACGAGGGTCCGGCGAGCCCCATAGAATAGGGGTCAAGGCCCTAAAAAAATGAAAAAGACATCAAGAGAAAGTCCCGCCGAGCAACTTGCGGCTCTTTCTCCGCTTATCTGAATAAACATCATATCAATTAGACCATTTGCATTATTATTATTTTTAATTAAATTGAATACCTCTCTGTATTTTCTCCTTTAAAGAGATCATTGAAGAAACATTTCCCGCAGTTACTTTCAAATCAACATTTACGTATTAAATATTCAAACTCCGCTACATAGTCAACATAACCAAGTTAAATCAAAGCCCAACTGCGACCTCTGGTTTAATGTATCTAGCTTTAATAATTAGTTTATATTTTAAACTACAAGTATTAACCGTGTTCAAGCCATGTATTGAACTTCAAATTTCATTACATGAGATGTGATTTCAGAGTTAACCTGAGTAATCAGAAATATAGTAACTACAATGAATCCACATTTTGACCTTATGTGGACTAAGTACAAACCTATTTAACCTTCGATATGAAGAAGTGTATTATTAGACACGTGAATTACGAAACCAGCCCGATAATCAAGAACTATAAAAGAATCGATTAAGTGTAATAGACGTGCGTAAACAATAATTTGATAAATCGAAATCTACTTTCCAAACAAGTTACGTGCCAATGTCAAATACGAGAGTTTCGAAGTGCGTGCGCCGATGACGACGCCGCGTCTACGCAGGTCTTCCGGAGATCACCGTTCAGTTAGTTCAGTGACCTTCAGACCTGTTGAGAACGAGACGCGATAGATCCCCTCTATCTCCACCCACCTCATCTCCCCCCAAGACGGTGGTGAAAGCGAGTAGTTGTCCTTCCGTTACTTGGTAAAACGATCGGTGACAGGTTACCGATCATGTCTTTTACATTTAATTACGTTTCATTGAAATCAAAATAATTTCGTGATAACGTATTAATGACAATTTTCAATTACGCTTCGTTTTGGTAATACAAAACTGACGTACCCAATTTTTTTTTTTAACTGTGATAGCCCAGTAGGAGAATTGACTATCAAGTATCTTGTGACAAAACATTTCGATCTCCCTTCTTGATGGCGTAATTTTCATTCATTTAGAAGGTGGCGCTCCGCCCTTATGGCATAGATTATAAATGTGTGTTTGGATTTCGGACCCGTTACCACCTGCAGTTTTTAAAACTTATTTTAATGTAAATAAATGTCTAAAACGAGCGACTTCATCCTCAACATCCTCGAGACCTGCTGAAGGTGATACTGTCGATTCATTAAAATCCAGCGAATTTAATGAATTTTCAATTATTTCGAATCTCTCTTTTACGTGATACGCCATTGTTCCACCCAGTGTTTCAATTGTTTCTCTTCAATTTAGAGTTCGGCGGTTGGAATTCCCGTAGCGGCATGTACCTATGGCTTAATTTGTAAATTACGTAATGTTATGAAAACAACCTTTGGACAACGTATTAAGTCACGAATTGGACAAGAGTGGTGGGTTATAGCCTAAATGAGGCCCAGCAGTCGGATGTATAATGTTTTGTAAATAATAGGACTACATAAATGCAAGGTGCAAGGAAAAAGATCTTATCGCTATGTAACACGGTACACTATTTGCATCGAACGAAAATGCAAATTGATTATTTGACTGATGATTTTATGTAACGCTCATAAATTAAGCATATATCGGATATCCATCGTCGAACAGGTGAGGCCGAGGGGTGGCAGACGGCAGTTGCGTCAGCGCAGCTCATAGCTGAGATTGAAATAGAGTCGATAATTGCGGATGTCGTTTTGATACACCTACGGCACGATATACTTTCATTCGCATACGGCCTATTGTCGACATAATAGAAATGATGACGTAATTGATGAAAACATCTCACAAGCCCACGTCTTTGGAAAGATACATATGTGTAAAAACTTGTATTTATCACTTTTTAACCGACTTCAAAAAAGGAGGAGGTTTTTTATTCGACTGTATGTTTTTTTTATGTATGTTACGCGAAACTCCAGCATATGTGAACCGATTTTGATGATCCTTTTTGTTGTTGGAAAAAGGGTGTCACGGTGGTGATCCCATTTAAATTTGAAGGAATTGTACAACCGCTAAGGGTAGCAAACTAGGGGATGACCACTTTCCGGTAACCGATTTTAATAAAACTTGGCAAATAGATGTAATTTCACGAACTTTTAAGGTCGGTTTTTTATTGTTTTCATTTTGGTACAGACCATTTGCGAAATTGATATCACTGTTATAGTCTTCTTTATCTTGTCTGGAAGGTCACTCTTATTCAAAGAAGGTTTTATTACGTACGTAAGTACTCAATGCAAGGTGAAATATATTCGTCTTCATAACTATTAATACAAAGATTAGAAAACATGCTTAGATCCAGCTTCATTCGAATCCGAAAACCGAATACGGATCGAACTCAGTTGGCATAGCGTCTGACACGGTTTGTTAGAAAACGTTGGTTCGAATCTAGCTGAAGGAACAATTATTGTGTTGAAAAAAATAAAATTAAATAACTTAAATCAAATACGAGACCGAACATAATACACAATATTAACGAATCATTAATGAAAAATAATAATTAATAAATATAACGTCAAATTAGTTGTAGCAATACAGCTCCTTACATATTTCTACCGCCAAGCTGTAATGGCAGCATTACTGTGTTCCGGTTTTGAAGAATAAGGGTGCTAGCGAAATTACAGGCACACGAGACTTGTCAACTTATGTCTCGGGATGACGGGCGCAGTGGCAGTGCCTCTCAGATCTTTGCGATTTAAAGCTCTGAGTGATACTGCAACTGTTATGGACAGGCCATCACTTGATATACAAAAAAAAGTTATCCCTATCAATTAATGCAAATTAATGTCAAGTGTGTCCATCAAAAAATTCAACAACATAAAATGATTTCTCCGACAAGAAATGTTTCAAAGACTTTTTGAAAGACATGACTGTTGTTTATGGCTGCAAGAAGTAATGTCACTTCATAATCATACAGCCATTATTAAGTTTGTAACCAGAACAAGGAGTTGCACTACTTGTTTTATTATACTATGTTATCCTGGCGCATTATAACTTGCAGTGGCAATGAACTCCGTTTTCCTTATAATATCGAGACCATGCGTGCAGTATACGACAATAGGTTTGAAGATGCGTAAACGTCAACGCTCGATTGCGATTCCTATCGCAGCACTATTGTTCAGAATATGTCGCAGCGACTTATTGACTGCCTGTCTAGGGGATAGTGATACGAAAGAAGAGTGTACGTGACGAGAATTGCTTTTCTCATACACTGCTTGACATAAACGTGCTGAAGATCCGCGAGCGAATGAACCTACCTTGTAAAATTTACAATGCTGTGGTTGGCATTTTTAGAGATGTCGACGATTCTCGCTAACAGTGAAGGAAAAAACATCCTCAAACCGATTTGACGATCTCAAAAGCCTCGCGACTAACAAGGCGGGTGCTAAATAAAGAGGTCGCCGGTTCAATTCCCGGTAGTACTAATTCGGGAAACAAACTTTTCATAATCTCAGTACACAGTACTAAAAAAAGCGACCTCAAAAGTCGGACCTAAATTTGGAAAACCAAACAGCCGCACCCTCGTTTCCTGATCCGATTCTGTTCTGTACACACTCCACGACTGTATTATAATACACAGCGTATTTCAAATTCAACGACATATATGTTCAAGTAACACAAGATAAACATGAAATGTTGTGTGAGGTGACATCCGTGAGATACCAATTTGGTCGACGTCGTTTCCGCACTTGCAAAACCCAGTTTGTGGTTTTCAAGGCTACGTTAAGAAAACGTCACTTCATTGATACATATTTAGAGTTAAGGCGAGTCACTCGAGGAGAAGAAAGAAAAACTGATCTGCTAGATGAAATGGTTTAGATCATTACTATTACATAAATAATATACGACACACCTAAGGATATTGTCTAAGGAATGCGCTAATCTGTTACACGACAGGAGTCACTTCACCCTTTCAATAAAATTCTGAAAACAGGCCAGAATAAACGTCTATAATGAATTTTTTCTTAAATTTCTATTGAATTTATATTCAATTATTTTTTTGTGAAATTACTCCACTAGTTTCTTATTAAGATCGAACACTCAGAAAAAATTCCTTCGATCCGGCCGGATTCGAACCGACATCTTCTAGCAAACCGTGCCAGACGCTATACTAACTAAGCCACAGAACGAACCAGCGGACCTATTCTATGTGCTTGTTGTCGTATCTTTGTATTTGGTTTTTCAACGACTTCTTTACCGTAGCGCCATCTATCCGGCTTCGAATTCGGCCGGATCGAAGGAAGTATTTGTAAGTGTTAATTAAATTTTTATTGAATTTATATTCATTTATTTTTTGTGAAATTACTCCACTAGTTTGTTATAATTATTAATAATAGGGGTTAAAGTATGAAATTGCCGATTTGTACTGAAAATCTAAATTGTTTATTTTTTAAATTTTTAACAAATTTATTTAATCAAAATAGTTGCCTTTATTATCTATACATTGCTGCCATCTAATGGGAAGGTTATTAATGCCTTTGCGATAGAACTCCGACGATCTAGACTGCACAAACTGTGTGAAAGCATTTTGTACTGCCTCCTGGGAAGAAAACTTCTTGTCACGTAGATAATTGTCCAAATCACGAAAAAAATGGTAGTCCGTTGGAGCAAGGTCTGGTGAATACGCAGGATGACGAATGGTTTCTAACTGCAGTTCCTGAAGGGTCAAAATGGTTTCTCGTGCTGTGTGAGGTCTCGCGTTGTCGTGGAGCAATAATGGTGAAGATCGATTCATGAGTCGGGGCTGTTTTACTGCTAGTTTTGTCAACATGGTTCGGAGTTCGGCACAATAGACATCTGCCGTTATTGCTTGACCAGATCGGAGAAAACTATAGTGAATAACACCATGCTGAGACCACCAAACAGTTACCATTACCTTTTTATTGGTAAGTTTTGCTTTAGGACACTGTTGTGGCATTTGACCTGGGGTCAGCCATTGCATTTTTCTTTTCCGGTTATCATAAAGAATCCACTTTTCATCACATGTTACAATTCGATCCAATATTCCTTCATTTCTGTACCGGTTCAACAAGGCAACACAAGTTTCAACACGCGTTTCTTTCTGCAGATCAGTCAAATCATGAGGCACCCATTTTTCGTATTTTTTTATATTATTGATTTGACGCAAGTGAGTCAATATTGTGGGTATGGTAACGTTAAACCATGCCGCTAATTCCTGGGTAGTTTGACTAGGATCGGCTTCCACTATCTCTCTTAATTCATCGTTATTCACCTGTGTGGGCGGTCTTCCTCGTGACTCGTTCTTTAAGTCGAAATTTCCATCACGAAAGCGTTTAAACCAAAATCGCACGGTGCGTTCATTAGTAGACCCCTCTCCAAACGCAGCATTGATATTGCGGGCTGTTTCTGCCGCATTAGTTCCGCGTCGGAACTCGTATTCAAAAATCACTCGAATTTTCGCAGTATCCATCTTTCTTGTCTAAATTGAATAACAAAAACAATTGAAAGTCGATATTCAAATGTTTCAAATTAAAAAAAAAAATAATCACAGAAACCATTTGAAAAAAGTTTCATTCGAAAACCTCAAACCATGAAGATTCTATGAAAATTCAAAGAACCTATTGCAATAAAACGGCAATTTCATACTTTAACCCCTAATACAAAGATCGAACACTCAGAAAAAACACTCAGAAAAAATATTTCTAAGTGTTCGATCTTTGTATTAATAATTCTATAATTATTAATTAATATAATATAATAATTAATTATTTAATAAGAGTAAAACATTTTAAATAAATTTATTATTATTTTGCGTTATTATTAATGAAGCTTCATACTTAGAACGGTTTAGGCGTTTGCATCGCTGCTAGAAATCGTCGTGTGTAACCGCTTTCATCATTGTCTTTTGATTCGGTCGGTTAATTACTTATTTGACAGTAATTTGTTTCTGACGGATAACGGACAGAGAACGGGAATAGACCCCCTGTTACGGCATGTACCTGCAATTTTAATTTGTAACTGCTAACAATGAAAAAAAAATCATCGTAATGAAACCTGCTTGATGCCGATGATGTTATAATTTGAACAGCAACGATTCCGCTACACATAATTTAGAGAAACATTCTAATTAAAACCTGAGGTTACATTAAAGTACATTGCATACAGGAACTGCGTTGCACTCGAAAACATGTAATTGTATCAATAATTAACCGAATAAATTAGACAGGAGGCCATTAAAATAACCTTACTTGCTTTAAACGTGCACTATAACAAACGCGTATGAATAGTATTCGGAAACAAGTTTCATTTGATAGCAAAGGTCGATATTTCACAACTGCCTCTGTGGCCGAATGGTTATCATGCTAGATAGCGACGCAGAGGTCTCGGGTTCGATTCCTGTAGAAATATTTGTATGGCCTACATTTATTTATCACGTGAGATGGATTGCGGTGAAATAAACATAGGTTAATAAACGAGATACAATTGATTTAAAAACGTTCTATCAACCCGTGATCACGGCCAGTGCAACCTGGCCGAAACATCGGGGTGATCATAGGTAGGTGTGCAATTACCTATTAAACCATCATCGTAAAAAACATACATTGCGTAAAAATTTTTTGTTGCACTTTCAATAAAAAAATGACCAGATTGGAAATTTAATTTTTTGGCAAACTGACAGAATTTGAAGCTCTTTGATCAAAATTCCGCAGCTTGCTTTTGGGCGACGATTGACTCAATCCCTATATGACTAACATCTTTAGTTATTGTTGCTGTTAGTAAGTTATAGTGCAATATTAATAAATACATTAGTAAAAAATAACGTAAATGCCACCAGACACCTGCCATTTGATTGGGTGGTATATCATTGACATAAGGCGGAGTACGGAGTTTCTAGTAAACAGAATGAGGAACGGTGAAGGTGGAACTCCGAAATGTATCCACTCTATGCCGTGGCTGATGTTTTGTAGCTTCGACGCCACAAGAGAGTTTATTGCTAATAATTCTCTTTGCTTTTCGTTCCACCAAGTCCAAGGTATCAGGCAGAGCTGTCCCAAAATATAATTATTTATTAAACAATAAATTAGTTATTATTTCATTGTTTTTATTAACCGTCGACTTTTTCATTTGATACATAAGTACTTTGTACAAATATATATAATTTGCAATTAGAAAGAATACCGTCACTAAAGGAAAGTTTTGCTTTTTGAAATTTAAACTTAATGGCCATTTCATAAAAGTTGATTTTTTCGTTAAGTGACGCTATTGATTTCAACCCGCAAATTTTCTTTCAATTTGTCTATTGGAAACGTACTGCGTGGTTTTGGCAATAAATAATAACATAATATTACTAATTAATATTCAATTTGAAGCCATTCAAGGCGATTTTTATTAGACAAAGGCATTCAGGAAAGAATGTGGCAAAGCATGAGCGTGTAAAAAATATATGTTTACTTACGTACACATATTTGGATACACGTACAATGTTCAATAACAAACGAAACAAAAGACAAACGCAAATGCAGCTTTTAGATTCTCGAAGCGTTCCGAGCATTGATCGGGCGGAAGATGTAAATACCAGAGTGGTCCACTGCTCCGGCGTGGTACCAAGGACGAGCGAGAAACGCGTCGCGCCTACTAGTCGACTTAATAACCTCTCAACTGCTGCGCATGTCGGTCGATGCAATAACACAACCTTCAGATTCGTCCGTTGGGAAAATTAAGTGTATTTTCTTTGTTCTAGGAATACAGTCAGCCAGGGATTTTTCTGAATACTTGAAAATAGTCAACATCAATAAAGTTTGTTTTTGTTTAAATCACTTTTATAATACAAAGTCACCCTAAGACATAAGTTTACAAGGCCCACGGGCCTGTAATTTCACCAGCACCCTTACTCTTCCAAACTGGAACGCAGTAATGCTCACATTACTGTGTGGCGGCAGAAATAGGTAAGGTGACAATACTTCCCTGGACGAACTCTTTAACAAGGAGCTCTACCGCTACTCAGCACTACATAATGTTTAATGTAGATAGGGAATTTCGAGCTCGGCCGTTGAAGTTTTGTTTTTAAAACGTAGAGTCAGCCAGTGGTCAAGGATGGAGTGGTAGACCTAAGCAGCAACTGCTGCAATATTAGACATTTGCCATTCAATACCTCCTACTGTTGAATAAGAAGAAATATACTTGGGCAAACCGATGAGAATCTTGTTACCAAACATGTTATCATCATCAACTCCCACTGCTGGGCAGCGGTCTATAAGGAGTTCAGAATAGAATATATATATAATAGAATTAGCAACTTAGAGGTCCTTGTTTAAGAGTTCGTACTGTGAAGTAACTTACTGCGTTCCAGTTTTGAATCTGCATCTTATTCGTAATCGTTCCGAATCCCAGACTATACAAACGCAAAAGCTCTAAGGTTGCTGGTGAAATTACAGGCACAAGAGACAGGTCAACTTACGCCTCAAGGAGACAGGCGCAGTGGCAGTGCCCCTCAGATCTTTAATAATTAAAGCTCTGAGTGCAACAGTTCTTGTTCATCCCGTTACTTGATATCATAAAAAAACGGATTGGTGACGTAACACGTTTTCTATTTCGCAGGTTCATCACGTATCGTTTGTATTGCTACTAAATATTCACTGCCACTGGTCCACCACCGCTTTTACACAAACTTTTTGATACCAAGTTACCATGCATACCGTTAAAGAATTTCTTAAGCTGACTATACATTACATTAATCTGCTCTTTGTTTAAACATCAGCATGACGCAATCCCGCATAGAGTTCCCCGATTTCATAAAAGCAGCGCCGGCGACGATACGAAATATTAAAATGACATGTAAATACTGTGTGACAATCTTTACGAAAAATTACCTTGACAAACCTAACGGCTATAATGCGTATAACAAATATGTATATTCATGTTAAAAGAGAGGTGTTTCATAACTATTGCGACTCGGGTGCAGCTACTATGTAAGATTTTTATGTGTGTTTCCAATTTTATAGTCATCTTGTTTACATTATTTTTTTTAGAATCTGACTGTGTTGCACGTGGTTAAGAGAGAAAGGTTTTGCCATGGACCAATTACTAGAAGATTGCTTATCTCTTTAATACAGATCATGACACTGAAAAAGATCAAAATTCCGTCTTATATCTAGGTGGCGCTGATCGATAGCCTGGGGGCCACAACCTCTTAAAAAAATATTACTTTAACCTTACATTGACTTTTCGTACCCTGACGCGCTTAAAGTAAGTTTATTATAATGTTCAAACTAAGATGTTTTATTGGCAGCTTTGTTTGCGCGATTTTAACATTAAAGTAACATTACTCTTATGTCAAATTTAGCAATCTTAAAAAAGTCACACGGATGCAGTGGAAACAATATTATTTTTGAATTTATTGTCTAAATGTGGATTGGTAATGATTAAAAGTTAAGTTGAATTTATTTATTTACATATATCTCTTCAATATTTTGTTGATGTTTATTTCGTAAAATTATGACAGCGACATCTATATGCTCCTTGGTGATACTAACAGTTGACACTAGACTATAATGCCGAATTCACAACGTGACAACCAAAACTCAGCTTGTTTTATTTATTATTCTTCATGGAAATGCGGAAAAATAATTGAAAACAACGTAATTTTAATAGATTTCATTATTACACACTTTTATTTTTTTGGCAGTTAAAATTCTCTGAATGTAAATAATATTAAGTACTTTAACATTATACTACGATAACACGATTTAGAACATCAAAAAAGAAAGAGATGGCATTATACAGTTCATATAGCGTTATTTCTTTCCTATTTTAGTGAGAAATAGACAATATTGGGAAATCATTCGTTCTTTCAGTTACTTTAGCAACAATACATTACTTGGTTGATAGGTTTGTCATGGTACGACTATGGGTACCATTATAATAAGCTTACTATAAGCTTACATTGAAATAAGATTGTTTTTTGAAAGGTTATTGTAGGCCCCCTGGAAGTAGTTTATATTACGTAAATGGCCGTGGATATCAATTAAATCCTCTTTAATATGAAATATTTATAAAATTACTAAAATTATTTTCTGATATTTCACAAATATGCGTGTCAATAGGTGGCATTGTGTATTACAAACAAATTTATAAACTAACGCCTAATATGGGTAGATGGCGCTAATCCAGATCAAAATAAAAGAGTCTGTGCTATAAGCGTCATCTAGTTGATTTGTTTCTTATTATTAGAAATTGACAATCTGCATTTGATAAATTGCAGACTGTCAATGTCAAACAAATCAGTTATAAAAATAGGTAATTGGTTACTAGTCGTGACGTCTGGTGTACCAAATAGGTACTTAATACAAGACTACGCTGTCTTGTATCGCGCCTAACAGTCCTCTTGAGTTAACGGTCCATGCTTTTATATATAACACTTCGAGTTTTTGTGTTTTCGCGGTTGTTAACCATCGGAAATTATTTCTTTTTACGTCTGATCTACGGAAATCACACATATTAGCGTTATTTTTCAAACAAAACAACGTATCGATTTGTCTGAAGGTTTTCGAACAGACTCCCTTAACACGTCCAATCTAGAACGTCGATCGCTCCCTTCAAGAAAAGTTAAATAGTGGTAAATCTCCTTGTGAAAGGGTCCGTCCAGGAAATTACTGCCACCTTACCTATTTTAGCCGCCAAGCAGTAATGCGAGCATCACTGCGTTCCGGTTTTGAAGGGTGCTGGTGAAATTACAGGCACATGGGACCTGTCAATTTATGTCTTAGGGTGAACAGTGCAGTTCACGACTTGTTCGAGCCGTCGCTTGTCATCATTAAAAAAAGGTTCATAGCGCACTTTCTTCCTAAATTCTCTGTTGTAAACATCATATTGTTTCTGTAAGTATCGGTAATTATAATTTATATCTGCGTGTAAGTTTATTATATTTCTCTCCCTATTTTTCTTGCACACTTATGTCCGCTTATGACCTTTATTCTCACTGGGGTGGCTGGAAGATATCTTTTTACCTTTTCTATATTAATATTCCTTTTGTATTTGTTTGGTGGAATAAAGAATATACAAGTTTGTCGTACTGTCTCAGTCAAAGACTCGAAGTCCCACCGCTGGGCGGAGGAAATAGTGTCACTTCCAATTGAGAACGTTCTCCCACTAAGCTACCATCGCTCTTCATTCCTTTCAGTTCATGTAATCTTTGTTTTATTGTTCGCCTTCATAAAATGGTCATTGTAAATAACAGTCTTGTCTTGTGTGCATCTTAATTACATAAAAGTTTTATATATAATTCTAGAGCTGTTTCATTTCCAAAAACTATCTTAAACATTACAGTAGAACGCAGTCTGATCATAGATAAACAAGATAATCTAACCTTCATCAGTGTATCCGCTTTAATTTAGCCATAAGTAATTAAACTGATGTTTATTTAGATAAAAAACAAGCGATTTAATTAGTCAAGAACCTAATAATGCCGGTAACGACAACTATTGACCATGGAAATATAACCTTTATATTACTAGCAATTTTTAAGTTAAAAGTGCAATGTAATTTCAAAGTCAAAAAAGGTCAGGGGAAGTGAGAAATCTTTAAAGGACAATTGAAAACAAAAGGGAGAAACGTCTGCAGATCTGTTACGTACTAGTGAATTTATAAATTTTGCGAATGGACTTATTCTTAACGAATCGAAGTCAAACCTTATGTTGTTCTCAGGAAGAAATTCTATAACAAAGCCAATTATCACCTCCATTGTTCCATTATGTAACACCTGTAAATTCTTGGGTTTAACGCTAGACTCAAATTTGAACTGGAAGTCACATATACAAACTCTATGTCAAAAACTTGGAAGTGCTGCATACGCACTGAGGAAACTGCGTCCTCTTGTCTCCAATGTGGTATTGAGGCAGACGTATTATGCGTATTTTCATTCGTTGATGTCTTATGGCATCACACTGTGGGGTAATTCAACTGAGTCGATTAGGGTATTTATTCTTCAAAAACGTGCACTAAGAACAATAGTAGGCATAAAAAAGGGTCAGACCTGCAGAAACCTTTTTAAGAAATACAATATAATGACCATGTACTCACAATATATTTATGATATAATAGTTTATGCGCGTCAAAACTTGGCTACTTATGAGCGACGTACGGGCGGAGGCCGAGCGTTACGAAACGCGGGAACACTAAAATCCGTTGCCCACCGTACCGAACTTGCAACTAGAAATCCGCGGGTAATAGGTCCCCGATTCTACGAACATCTACCCACAGACCTGAAAAGTGTTAGAAACGATGCAACGTTTTGTACCCGACTAAAAAACCTTTTATTGGATATTGAATTGTACAGTGTCGATGAGTTTCTTTTGAAACAATTTTAATTTTATTTTATTCGACAAGCAGTAGTTATACTACTTTATTTTATATTCATTATTATTATTATTATTATTATTTTGTTACTGACGATCATAGTTATCCCTTGACATTGTATTTCCAATTGTAATATTGTGACATTGATAACATGAAATAAACGATTCTATTCTATCTATTCTATTCTATGATTAAAAATTAATAATTACAAAATACGAATACAAATTCAAAATTTGTATTATGTCGTAAAATTTATATTCCAAGAAACACGTCCTTTATTTTATCTCAAATGTCGAGAAAGCGACATACATATATCATAGATATGTCAGGTCGTCCAAGGAAGTACTGTCACCTTACCTATTTCTGCCACCAGGCAGTAATGCTCACATTCCGGTTTTGAAGGTTGAGGGTGCTAGTGAAATTACAGGCACACGGGACTTGTCAACTTATGTGTCAGGGTGACGGGCGCAGTGGCAGAGCCCCTAAAGCGCTGCACCTCCATGACTTGTAGGTGCGTTCACTTGGTATTATAAAAAAAAGTATAGAGCGGTGGTAGCCAAGTGGGAGAACGATTGTTTCTCAATTGAAAGGCCGACGGTTCGGATCCCAGTGGCGTGATGATTTTATGACTTTAATTTCCAAGTTACGTACATTTGTGAGTGTTTAGAAGCAACCGTCTCGCTGTGAAAGAAAATATCGTGACGAAACCTGCACGCCGAAGGTTCACGACCTTGGAAAACGTGTTATCTCCACAACCCGCATCGCGAACCATGGTCCAAACCATAGGTTCCCACAGTTTTTAGCTCACCGCCCACTTCGGCAATAAAAAATTATATGTATGTAGTGTAGATAATTAAATATAGATAAAAAAATTATATAGGTAAGTCAGGTTTTTCTTCAACCGACATCAAAAAGGAGAAGTTTCTCAAATCAACTGTATTTTTATTTATGTATGTTACTCGATTACTCCGGATTACTTGTGACCCGATTTCGATGATACTTTTTTGTTGGAAAGAGTGTACCTCAGTATTAATCCCATTTAATTTTGAAGAAAATATTCCACCCCTAAGGCTGGCAAACTAGGAGATGAATCCGGTTTCGCTCACTTTTCGGTAACCAATTTCAATAATACTTGTAATTACACTAACTGTTCAGGTAGGTTTTCTTAAATAAAAAAGTAGCTATTGTTTTCAAATCATCATTTCAGGTTGGGACCCCTATCACTCTGGAAAGCTATGGTTTAAGCCCACTTATAAGACACGTACGTTTGACAATGTTAGCTACAATTGAAGCTATTATTACTGAACACATTTTTCTGGTTCTAAATAAAACGATCTACATGTGATATGGCACTTTAGCCACCAGTATAAGAGCTGAAGTGTGAGGAGGCAAGGTGCTTTCGCCGCGAACCTTCTGCGACTGACAGCTCCGTGTTGAACGTCGAAACAAACTCAGGCACAAATTCAAAGGTAAATAATCTTCGTTTCACTACGCAAATTACACTTGAAATCGTCATACTGATTAAACTGTACTGCTCATTAGTAAGGCAGATTCCCCTGAGAAAGACGAATAAGAAACTCTAGGGGTTGATCTTTTCAAATAAACTTAAATTCTGTGGATTCTAGACTCATGTCGTCTTTCCATTCATCCTTGTCTAACACGTAGTCTTAAATTTTGTTATATGACTTTTCAATTAAAGTACTATTGATGTAAGTTTTAAACTTAAGAAATGATAATCTTAATATATGCTCCGGAATCTTATTGTAAAAACGTATACACTTCCCCACAAAAGAATCTAAAAAAAAAAATAAGGTTAAGTTAGTTAAACCAAGTGGTGGTAACATGAGTCTGGACTTCATTCTAAAGTTAATATTATGGTTATCTTCTTTCTTATAAACTACATTAACTATGTTAAAATTACGTAGTACAAAATTTGTAGTGGATATTTGTAATTTTTTGAAATGTAGCATTTATTACTATTTGTAACGATTCTTGTAATACAATATATTGTATATAATAATGTAAAGTTAGCAAGATAATAAATAAAACTAAATCTAAATCTCAATGTACTATGTATATGTTTACGGGCGTACAAAATATTAGAGTAAATGTACTGTGTTGCCACAATCATGATACCAGTCTCCTTAACTTTTCTCTGAGAGAAACTCTAGAACCTAAACGGTACACAGTCATAATATAATTATAATATTCTGCAGTTAAAAACTTACGCGATAAAATTGCGTCAATTGAGCTCCGTTCATAACTGTAAAAACAATTGCTTCCGTAGTCAATAAAACGTAGTTTGTTTCAATTTCCCATTTGTTTACTTTTCAAAATTAGATTACTTATCCAAAGTGATGAAAAGCATTCTAATATATGCATCTCACTCATTCCAGAGACAGAGAAAGGGAAGGCATTAAAGCCATCTCGTATAAAACATTGTGTTCTCGCGTCGTCGTGGACTACTTCCCATAGTGATGTTATGTTTTATTTTTTCGCGCACAGAGCGATAACCCCTTTACTATTACTTGTTTGACATTATTCACGCTTTTTTTGTTGGTGAAGTCGGTCAATCGGTCGGTCCATTGACAAATTTAATATTTATTTTAGTATATGGATTCTTACGTAGTGTGTATAATCGAGTCTGCACCAAGTTTGACACTTTGGGCCGTCGTACATATTGCACATCGGGAAAATTCAGAATCCACGTTGTCGCGTCTATTATGTTATAGTGTCATTGACTGATGTAGTTACTTAGACTATTCTTTTTTTCCCATAAGTGTAGTTATAACAACGAAATAAGAAATTTTATTAACGTTGTCAATGACTATGACGTTAAATATGGACCAATAAAGTTTCATATTAACTTGTCATAAATACATCGGTTATTAATGGAATAAGTTATAGAAGCGGCAACAGCATTCGGAAATATTCATGGCTTCCGGATTTTCCCGATGTGCAACATTTACAGCCTGGTAATTGCTTTGAATGTTTGTATCTAGATTGATTCACGTCAAAACGATAGCACCAATTTTCATGAAACTGCACATAATCTGATTTTGACCCAAAATACGATATAAGATTTTCAAGCTATAATATTAATGTGTTTGCTACTCAGTTACTCCATTACGCGGATATTTTAGTAATAGTATTAATTTAATAATATCGAGTGACGGGGGAACAAGTCGTGCGGCCTGGTGGAAGCGACACGCTAACCACTGTTAGCGTGTCGCAGTGCCCCTAAGATGCACTCATCTTAGGGGCACTGCCACTGCGCCCATTACCCTGAGACATAAGTTGACAAGTCTCATGTCACGGTAATTTCACCAGCACCCTTCCAAATCGGAACGCAGTAATGCTCATATGACTGCTTGCTCTTTAGAAGAAGTAGAGCGCCTTGTGAAAAAGATCAGAGTACTGCCACCTTGCCTATTTCCGCTGCCAAGCAGTAATTTGATCATTACTGCGTTCCGGTTTTGAAGGATAAGGTACAGGTACATGGGACATGTTAATTTTATGTTTCAGAATGACAGGTACAGTGTCAGTGCTCCTCAGATCTTACCACCCGGCGCACGCCTTCGTCCCGTCTCAATTGGTACTATAAAAAATAATTTTAATAAAACATGGTGGATATAATCCTTATTAACTAGCACGTAAAGGTGTTTCCTGAACGCGGACATTGCGTGGAACAATATATAGTTTTATAACTATCAAGCAAAGGAGTGCGATACAAGAATGTCTTGGCAAAAATAACTTTCTATGATATGAAAACGAAATCGAATACCCCGGACACGCATGGGCCAATATTTGATCAGCAAATGGGTAAACAAGTGGATGGGCTTAACGCAAAGCTAATATTGCTAAACACTCGCTCAACAACCGTTTCGTAGTAATCTTTTTTTAAATATGTATATGTACCACTTCTTGGGTTTTTTGTCTTTGGTGCTAAAAAGTAAGGATTTATTGTTTGTCGTTCTAATAATAAATAAATAAATAACGCACACACTCAACATAGCCCCGCACTAGGGAAACCCTGTGTCGCGGGTGCCATGGACACACACATAGACAACCACAAATTACACCCAAACTCACGAGAGAAATAATTGTAGGCCATACAAATATTTCTCCCGGCCCGGGAATCGAACCTGGGACCTCTGCGTGGCAGTCCGGCATGGTAACCGTTCGGCCACGGAGGCAGTTTGAATTGAGTTCTTTGAGTTGATTTTGAATTGAGTTTATTTATTTAATAAATACCAAATGTCAATATGGCTAATAAGGCCCATACGGGCAGACTACGACCTAAACCCAGAAAGTAGGCCGCATAATGGTTAGAAAAAGAATATTAAATTAGAAGTTAGCCTGTATAGGGTTCCCACTGCTGGGAAAACGCCTCCTCTTACTATGAGGCCTTGGGCTTGGCCTCCTCACGATGATTTTTTTTCACCGAAAAGCTCAGGGTAAATTTCAAACTCAGAGGTGAAAGCCCGGATTCGAACCCAAGGCACTGTTCTTGAGAGGTTCTATATAATATACATAAGATTAATTACAGATGTGATAACGAAAGGAAATAAAGAAGTTATTGTAATGAAAACAAGTTTACTATGGTTATCGGAAGCGGGGTTAGTCGGAACGGTAGGCGCGCGCGCAGCACACAGCGTGCAGCGCAACGCTCAATGAGCGCGACTTGAATGGCGTGATCTTAACCTAGATCTGGGCGCCGCCGTCCGCGCCCCCGATGCGCCCATTATATTTGCTTTACTGTTTTGCGATGTTATTGTAACTTGTTAGAAAGCTCAACAACACTGGTACTGTTCAACAATTACACATACATGGTTGTTTGTAAAATATTAACAACCTCGCAGGACTGTATTACTAACATACTAAACAACAACTTTTGTTCCATGACTATTAAGTAATTATCATACCAAGTGGCGGATCGAACAAGTCGCCTGACGGAAAGCGACACGCCTGTCCATAACAGTCGCAGTGCCACTCGTACCTTTAAATCGCTAAGATATGAGGGGCACTCCCCGTCCTCCAACTTCCGACTTCGTCACCCTGAGACGAAAAGAAACCTTTTGCTAAGTTTGCAAGTTTTCGTCAAATAAAGTATATTTCTGTCATCCCACGTAACTACAAATAACATTTCGACCCCTCCGACGTAAAGTATCGTATGTCGAAATTGCCAAGTTTACAGGGAAGCGTTTTAAAGTTCTGAATTCACTGAAACGAACATAACACGTGACTTTAGCATTTCTCAGTTTTATTCGGCAAAGCTCATTACTCACATAGAGTATTATAAAATCCTAGATATCGGTTAGATGATCTATGGTGATCACTCTTTCAGTGAATTCTGAACTTTAAAAGGCTCCCCTGTAAACTTGGCAATTTCGACATACGATACTTTACGTAGGAGCGGTCGATTTATTGATCGATGTTCACGGTCTATATTGTAATGTCTTAACTCCGTCTCTAACCGGTAAGATAAACACAGTACATATGACGATGATGACACAAGTTACGTCGGTTACAACTTGATTGACGAAATTTTTTTACATGAAATTTGTAACATTAACACAATTTATAAGTATAGACACAAAGGTGGCACAAAAACAACGGCGGCGCCATTTTGAAAAAAGAAAATGTATTTTTTTAAATAAAGAATGGCAGTGGACACTGGTTACGTACAGTCATTCGGTGAACAGAAGCAAAACTAAGTACTTTGTGACTCATCTGAACTTTGGATTTTATTTAATTTAATTTATTCATTATATTGCATATGTACATTCAAAAATTCTTATTTCTAGAATAGGTATGTACATTACCCTGTTAGGGTGTTGCAAGTCTTAAGTCCTAAGTTACATAAGATTACAATACAACAACAAATAATTTTGGGGGAATCAAATTAAAATTTATAACATTTGTGACCGTGAGTAGTTCTAAATATAAATTTTATTTTTCGTTTAAAAATTCTTCTATTGAATAGTACGATTTTTTGATCAGATATGCTTTTAATTTATTTTTAAATGTGTTAATGTTAAGTTCTTTTCTGATTAGTAAGGGAATTTTATTATATATTGAACTCGAGCTATACAGTGGACTATTTCTGTAGAGTTCCAATATTGGTGCAGGAACGATTAGATTATGTCGGCGGCGGGGATTGCTGTTAAATTTAAAATAAGTCGGCTGTTTCCTGACAAATAATGCTGCTTCCATGATATGAATGGATGGGAGGGTAAGCATATTCTGCTTTATAAAATGTGGTTTGCAGCTCTCCCGCTGACGGATATTTACTATAATGCGGAGACATTTTTTTTGAAGGACAAACAGATCCTGCGCATCAGTGCTTTGTCCCCAGAGAATAATCCCATAACGGATCCATGCATATGCATACGCATAATACGCAGACATAGCACAATTTGTGTGCGTATTCGCTTTTAGGATGCTAAGGGCATAAGTGAATTTCGACAATTGCTTCTTAATTTTATCTACGTGGGCTTTCCAGTTAAAATGCGAGTCGATGGTTATGCCCAACATTTGTATATCAGTTACTTCCTGAATATTATGCGTGGTTTTTACGCTATTTAGACTGATTGGTTGTTTTTGATACGGATGAAACTGTATAAGATGAGTTTTATTTTTGTTTATTTCGAGATTATGTGCTTTAAGCCAATTTTTCACCGAATTAAATGTGGAATTAATTATGGGACTGCAGTCAACATCTTTGGGGCATTTAAATAACAGAGAGACATCATCAGCGAAAAGAATACATTTAGTGTCTGTGGTTTTTGGTAAATCGTTTATGTATATTAGGAACAAAACACTACCCAAAACGCTCCCCTGTGGAATCGAATGGTTTATAATTGTGGTCTCTGATTGAAAAGGTTTAAGTATTCGTGTTTTGTCATTATAGTGTTTAATCTGAACGAATTGTCGTCGACTGTGTAAATATGATTTAAACCATTTCAGTGCACCTCCGCGAATACCAACTCCACGTAGCTTTGATAACAGTATTTCATGGTCAACCCTGTCATAGGCTTTGGACATGTCCAGGAGTAAACCTACTGCATGGCATTTGTCGCGTATATGGTTCATACTCTCCTGTACATAATTAAATGTTGCGAGGACGGTCGAACGTTTTTCGCGAAAGCCGTATTGATGTTCGTTAAGAATCTCGTATTTTTCCAGATAGGAATAGATGCGATTTGACATCGATTTTTCAAACAATTTCGATATTATGGGAAGAAGTGCAATTGGTCTGTACTGGTTTGGGTGTTCCGATTTGCCACCTTTTTTTAAAATGGGTTGGATTTTTGCTATTTTAAGCCTCTCCGGGAAAGTGCCTTGTTCGAAAGACTGACTCACAAGAGCGGCAAGTATTGGTGCGAGTTCATTGCGACAAAATTTTATCAAAACCGTCGGTATTTCATCATAACCATGGCTGTATTTATTGGGAAGTTTTCTGATAAGGCCGTTCATTTCTTTTTCTGATACTGGATTTAGGAATATTGAATTTATTGTTGGATTGGGTATTACAGGAATTTTGTCTAGTTGAGTTTTATTTATGGGCCTACCGATTGAAATAAAAAACTTGTTAAATTCATTTGCAACTAATTGGGGACACGTTATTGTAGTGTCGTTAGGTTTCAAGTGTATATTTTTATAGATATTATTATTAGCTGATTTATTTTGAGTTACTTGTTTTATTATATTCCACATACATTTTGCCTTATTATCCGATTCTTTCATTTTTTTTATGTAGACATTTTTTTTGGAATGTTTAATGCATTTTTTTAATATTTTAATATATGACTTATAGTGGTTTTTAATTAATTTATTACTTGACTGATTTACTAGTATTTGTAATAGTCTCTTATTTTTGCAAGAAGTTTTGAATTTAAAGTATTCTACTATACATAAAAACGACTATTTCATAACATATTATAGGTATCACTTAAAATAATTGCTTAAAACTGTGCCGAATGAATTGAACGCAAGAGGCTCAGCAATTTTCTGGTTTTTCAGGCTTCGCTTGGCAGGTATGTCTCCCTGGAGAGACGGCATTACGTAATTCTGGTTTCTTTTGACCTCCTTGAATTCCATTATCTGATGGAGATATATATGCCGACGCCGACCTTTACAATAAAATAAATAATTTTTTCAATAAAATTGAAAAAATGACAAGCACATGGAACTTGTCAACTTATGTCTCAGGGTGACGGGCGCAGTGGCAGTGCGCCTAAGATCTTTGCGATTTAAAGCTCTGAGTGACAATGGAACTGTTGTGGATAGGCGGGTCGGTTACCACCAGACGCGCGACTTGTTCGTCCCGTCACTTGATATTATATAAAAAAAATTAATGTATTATAATGTGTTAAATTATATTATATGTGTGTACTATGCTATAAATTTGTAACGGAATAAATAATTTTTCTTTCCCTTTTCTTAAATAGCTTGTCGCCTAGCAAGAGACGCTTCTATCAATGAAAACACTTAATATGGACATTGAGCGTGGTACTAACGGCTCTGTACGAGTCGGGAATTCCAATTACAGATTTGTTATAGCCGAAGACAAATGTTTTACATCATTAGATACGTTCGTACGTTGCTATGAGATAGTATATTGCGACAAGGTTACTTGTTTATAGAAGTTTGAGAAGGAATAGAACTTTTACGTTCTTGATCCGTATTGCTATATTTTAGTGTTGCACATATTTTACTACAAAGCTGCAACGTAATTGCAAATCTCCAACTTTAAGGACTTTGTCACAATAAAATTGTTAACGCGTGTTTTATTCATTCCACGAAGCTAGCTTCCTGATGGACGGCGACATTATTCCATACAAATTGTCGACCTTGTAGCCTAGATTACCGTATTGATACGTGCTCCAACGGCTTTTATGTGCCCTCTTTGCGAGATTCAAACTAAGATTCATTTGAATTCACTGATTCGAGATCATCTAATGATAAAATAAAAATTGTACCAAAAACTAAAAAATGTGAAAAAACTGCCAAGTTCTCATTTGTTTCTCTTGTTGTACAATTAAATAAAAGATGCATAAGAATACTTAAATTGACCTAATTACACAAGATAACACAATTAGGAACTGTTTAACCAGAAATACGCATAATTTGCTGTCATGATGCATCGATATTGTAAAAATTTTAATCGTTTGAGACACAATGTAAAAAACGTTAAATCATCTTCTCAATATTTATTTATTCGCACTAATACTTTTTTGTAAGGCTTCCTGCGTATAAACACTTATTAATATTCAGATTAAAAATTACCTACAGAAAAATTATATAAAGATATAAATTATATACAGAAAGCTGTGTACAGTATACACAAGATGTAGGAGATGGAACAGAGCAAAAATGGATCTGGGCAGGATATATTGCGAGGCACAGATTGAGTAAGGCGAGACACGAATGATGGCCTAGAAGCGATTTCAAAAATATAGGACGTCCTGCAGCGAGATAGATAGAAGACATCGTCAAAATCATAGGCCGTAGACGAATGAGACTGATGCAGAATTGTAGTGGATGTCATAAACTAAGAAAGGTAGGGCTGTAAGTTGCGCTATGGATGATGATTGTAATTAAAAATTACACTTTCCTGAGAGTATAATTAAGTTTAATTATTCACCCAACTTAAATAAAACGCGGCTAGAAAGGAACTGCGTGTAGCACAAATCGAGTCTAACGCAATGCTAACAATAAAATAATACAAAAAAAAATTAGCAAATGTTCCATGACACCCGCTTGTCAGATCACGTCATGCTGTTATAATCTTAGATCGTCATTCTCATTAATGAATGGGATATACGCTTTGCATTCTTTCAATCGGCGTACAGAATACAAATCAATAGTTATTTATGGGAGTGATACTTTAATATGGATTGTGGCATAATGCGATGATGAGGCGTGATGCGATGATCTTATGTATATTGACGCAAATTCCCCGCTACGTGATGTTATAGCCAAATGAAGGCTAGGCCTTTATAATGTTATAATAAAATCTTATAAAGCCCTTACTAATTTATGTGTATTACATAAAACGTGCACGTCGCATCGTATAATTTTAAAATATAACGTACAATGTGATAAAGGTTTTACAGAAAAATAATGTTTTAAAGTCCCATTTAAAAACAGAATAAAATACGTAGATAATTATTCCTTAGCAAATTATTGTCTGTCATATGAAGACGTGTAATAAAGATCCAATATATTTGCATAATGACTTGTCATGGAACGATGATGTACGACGTCTTTAAAAGAACGAAGAGAAGACTAAATTAAGCTGATGTGAAAAAAACTACAACTATGTCGTTCTTTATGTGTAAGTAAAATTTAGCAAAAAAAAAATTGTTTTAAAATATGTTGTTTTTATATGCCATTATTTTTCAAACACGTAACTAAACCGAAACAAGAAACGAAACGTCGATATTTTTCACATGCAACTAAAATAAGCCTTAATTAGAAAACAAAGCGCATATACTATCTATCTTTGTAAATTATAAATGTCATACATGTCGCTTGTACATTGAATAATACAATTATATAAAATCTACTATAAGTACAAATATGAGACGTACCTTTTTGTGGTTCCAAAGCACGTTGACGGAGGGTTTGCCGCGGCGGAAGTCGCTCTGGTCGATGACGTCGTCGTGGATGAGCGACGCCGAGTGTATCATCTCGCTGATCATCGCCACTTGTCGCTGCGAAGGCAGCAGTGCACTGACATCACAAAATAATGTGTAAATAAACCTGGTATTAACTTCTTGTTTTACAAGTAACGTATTTATATATATTTTATAGCACCAAGTGAGGGACGAACAAGTCATGCGACTGATGGTAAGCGGTGTCGCCTGTCTATAGCGGTTGGAGTGCTACTCAGAACTTTAAATAACGAAGATCTGAGGAGCACGGTCACTGCGCCCGTCACCAGCGTGACAAGTTCCATGTGTCCGTAATTTCACCAGTACCTTGACCCTTCAAAACCTGAACGCATTAATGCTCACATTACTACGTGGCGGCAGAAAAAGGTAAGGTTGCTTCCCTGGACGAACTCTTTTACAAGGAGCTTTACTGCCACAAAATAAAAATAGAAACTAATAAAGTAGCCAAGTTATCCGACATAATATCCAGAAAATTAAGAAAAACACGGATCAAGATCATCATGCATCACTTGAAAACTGTTCATAATTTATTTATTACCGTACATCTTCATTGACCTCATCCTTAATAATAATAATTCTTTATTTAGGACCATAAAATGTATGTTAGTAAAAGAACTTACATCAAGGTTAGTAATAATCATTGCAACTTAATTGTATATCGAACTAGGCTTCAACCTTAACTTGCACTATCAAATGTTTCAAGATCATACAATCATACCTTCCCGCTAATGTTGTTGTATCTGACTATCACTAAAATTGCAACAAATTCTAGCATTATTATTATTTTGTAACATTCATCACTGTCCTCTATTTAAATTCTGCCCTGAGCACCTTTGAGGTCTAAGTGTGTAATGAAATAAAGTAATCTATTATGAAATAATCGAGACCTTGACACCTGCGCAACTGCAGAGATGCTCTTTAAACTATCTGTTATCTCACTAAATCAGCTATAAGTTTTGTACATTCGAAATAGCCTAGAAGGCGAATGTTAAAGCCAGTGCCCGCCATTGTTGTCATCACCATGAGTATGAAGAGACATGGCGGCGCAGGCATGAGCTCTCTTGCATGTATATATTTAAATTTATACCACATGTAACATCTGCCGATGACTGTATTTTAACTGAATGCATAGTGTTCCACCTTTAAGTTCTAAATACTTTGCCAACTGTATAATGCCGTATCTGTATGCCTTCAATTTGGTATGGGTAATTTTCAGGTTAGTTTTCTCTACTTAATTTTGGTGGCAACTTTTATTATTACTTAAATAATCTGGAACATTATCATGAAATATTATTTAATATTCGACAGTAGAATTCTGAAATATTATTTAATATTTCACTATAAAATACTCGAATACTTAAACAATAAAAATTGCGACCGAAATTAGGTACAGAAAACAAACCTGGAAATTACCTCTATTTTATTATGGCATTTAAACAAGGAACAAATTTAAATTGTTACATGTATATATCACTTTAAATTAAAACGCTTAAATTTTAATATTAATTTTTGCAACTTACATTTATTTATAAGCAGTAACTTGGCCCTATTTACGTAATTTGCTTAGATATTCCCGATGTGTGATCTGCTAGCCCGCGGCGCACGAGATGCGTGAACGCAATTCACAAATGTTTATTACCTATTCAATTATTGAAATAATACCAAACGTGAGTGGAGTTCTACATGTGGGTTTTTCATCTGTCTACAGTGGTATGTGAAAACCAGTACGTGAACTACAGACAGGACAAAATTAAATCTTAAAAAATATTTCTTTTGATAGTCAATTGATTTTCCATATTATTTTTCGTAGATGATGATGAAGTGGTTTCACAAAGTAACCATGTTTTTTGCTATACTATTTTGATTGGCCAAAAATTCATATCCTCCTTCAGCGTCCTCTAAGGAGTGGGTTTAAGCTATAATGCACCACGCTGGCCTTATGCGTACTGGGGACTACACACTACACATTTCCCGTAGGGTGGCGAATTTGAATTTTTTTTTCTATCCTCTTCCTTGTTTTCTATTAACGTTGTTTTTTTGTGTTAGGAAAGAATTATGTATTTTTTTATAACTGTTAGTAATTTATGTCATTTGCATGTCTAATGAAGCCGATTTTATTTCTATTCTATTTATTTTCACCGTTAACGTAACTTAGAAGTTAAAGTTATAGGTACGTACAGTCAGAGATTCAAACCGTAAATTGAGAAGCAACCATTCTCCCATTGGTCAACCAACGCTCTAATTACATAACAAACGAAATTATTGCTTCCAAAAGTAACTCAAAAACCGTATTTACGTTAAGGGCTATAATGGATAATTTACTTTGTTTTGTTTCGCAATGTGGTTAAGCGGTTCAACGGCAATTATGGCCTCTAAGGGCCGGAGACACGGTGGTTTAACACTTTTCCAAGCAAATATTGGACTTTCGTCGCTTTCTCGCTACACTGTTGCATAAAGAGTTTCAATGTGGTTCAATGCCACGTAAATGCACTAGAAATGCGCTAGAGAAAACATCCTCATCTGGAGGCGGATATACTACTTACGTCATTTATTGTAATATTACTGTCATTCAAGAGCTCACAACAGCTGTTGGTAGTTTTGAATCTAGACAAGCATTTTTTTTAATTAGATGGACTTGCTCTTTACCACTACCTAGCTCTGGAGCAAAGATAGGATCTACGACGGAACGAGCTTGCCCAGAAGATGCCTATTCAGTCGCTCCTTAAAGAAACCCGGGTTGTATGAATTCGGAAATACAGACGCAGGCAGGGAATTCCATTCCTAGGCTATGCGTACAATATAAGATGATGAAAAGCGCTTAGTGCGCCTGAAGGGAATATCGACCAAGTAAGATATCCCGCCGTACGTCTGGATGTCCGATGGTAAAAGGGGGCGGGCGGGATGAGCTGATGGAGCTCATGGGCACACTCACCGAAATATATTCTGTCAAAAACCGACAGACGGGCAACTTTGCGCTGGTGGGCTAAACTGTGAACTTTAGATTCGAGCTTAACGTCGCCAATAAGTCTTCTGGCGCTACGCTCAATCGAATCAAAAGCCTCAAGTTGACACTTCGCTCAGTCATCCCACAGGTGACTGCAGTACTCCATGCATATAAGGATACCCAGTTTTTTGGCTGCAATTTGTGCCTTACATTCAATATAAGCGCCAAAGTCAAGGGTTGCGAGGAGATCTAGGCTGTCGATAAGAGAGACGGTTATACCCCGAAAAGTGGGAGTCAGATCAAATTGACTCCTTTTAGCAGTAAACAGACAGGCCTGCGTTTTGGTGGCGTTGAACTCGACCAGATTATCATCTCCCCACTGACAGACAAGAATTTAACAGGAATTTTTAAGGTCAAGTTCGTCCGCTCCACCACCGCATATATCATCGGTGTTTTGCAGAAAGGAAGAAAGCGCCATTTTGAAAAAGAAATTCAAGCAAGCAGATTTAGTATCAGTAGAGCTCCTTGTGAAAGAGTTCGTCCAGGGAAGTAAGTAACTAGTTTGCAAGTAAAACTTGAGAGAATGTATTATGTTTTGAATATCCTTCAGATATTAGCATTTTTTTTATTGTGCCACATTGCTCAAAATTTTATTTTATTTTAGCTTATTCGCTCTGTTACGTCGAAAAATATCAATAAAAATGAAAGTAAATTGTTACTCCCCGAACCCAGTGAAGGTTAAGTCGTGCAAAATAACTGCGCTTGTGTTGAATATTTTTTCATGCAGTTAATTATGCCACCCTCCCTCCGCATAAAATTTATAAAATAAATAACACAAGCGCAACTATGGCTACAAACCATCACCAAAAATATACACGACACGTGTTTCGCCTCTCCACGAGGCGTCCTAAGGGGCTGTTGACTGCTCGATGCTCGGATTTAGAGTGAGCTCTTTCAGAACGGTTGATGTATTTATACCCCGCTACCCCCAGTGTTGCTATTGTTGAAACCCGAAAATACCCGTAAAAAAGGTGATGATGCAAAATTCATTAATTATACAACCCCTGTTGTTGTACCTAATTATTTCCATCTGTTCTTAGACACCCAGACGTAGCCCTTTTTCGCAAAAATGTAAGATTTCGAATGATAATCTGGTAAAGTATGATTTGTTTCTAACAAATGTTTAGCGAAATTGAACCTGTCTGGTGCTTATGCCTAAACGAAGAAACATGCTCTTTATATCTAGTTATAAAGTTACGCCCTGTTCGACCTATATATACACTGTTACATGTGTCACAGGTGAGCTTATAGATGCACGATTTAACCTTCACTGGGTTCGCGGAGTAGCAAATTAATTTACTTCCATATTTATTAACATGGACTTCCGCAAAGTAACGCCTGAATCTATTAATTACTGAAAAATATCAAGTTTTTACTTTCAAAAAGATGTGCTGTAAAATCGTGGTTTTTTCAGACAACTGTTAATTATATAATGGGATATTGAAATGGAACAGACTTTCATCAGAATCCGGACAAGAAATCTAAGGAAACAGAAAAATAAATCAATTGAATGTACCTGTAATGTTTTGTAGTCTATTGCGCTGATTACATCAGTATAATTCCATTATCGTAATATGTGTATGTATATAAAGTATTCATGTGCGTATATAAAGTAATAAAATATTGTGAACATAAAAAATAACAAAAAAAAATTATAGTTATACATTTCTGAACATGTCATTGCCGCATCTAGTACGCTATCCCGCGTCATATATCTGTGTTCGCTTGAATTTTTGTCTACCTAAATATATGTATTTACATTGACTTTTTATGTTAACGCATTTCATTCGTTCTGTAAGCTTGAATTAGTTAATTTAGAGAATATGTAATTCTCGTGAGAAATAAATATTCTTAAATGTAACCACAACTCTAAATTTAATAACTGTGTACACTAACCTGTTTTCGCCGTATACATGATAATTAACGGCTCGCGCCATGAGGATGGCCACCATGGGCCGCAGCGCCTTGCCCTGCCCATCGAAGTAGTAAGTCGCTATGGTGTTTAGCTCCGCCTGGTTCGTGTTCCGCTCCAGCTCCTGCAGCAAATAATATATATAAACATAAATCTAAATCAAGAATCCAACTAGTTGGCAAGTTGGTAAAGGCTAACAGAGAAGAAATTGAAGCCTGAAACAAGAAAGCACATTATTATAGCAATTGACTATCTGGAGATTTGGGAGTCGACTTTAGAGTCGACGGCTTAGCGGTGGCAACCGTTAGGGCTCATTAGGGCTCAAAGTGCAGGCGCGCAGGTCTTAGCGTCTTCCCTTTCACAGTGCCGAAGCGGCTATAAGCCGGTAGAACCACACGTCGAATCGCAGCCGCCACTCGTGTAGATTACCCGCTCGTAGCCGCTTCGGCACTGTGAAAGGGCTACAGCTACAGCTCCGGTACCTATCTGGAAAACAGGGAGGACACTATACGTGCACCGGGGCCAGCTAATACGAGACACTAGCCTCTAGAGAACTGGATGAAGTCATGCCCTTCTTGACAGTAATTGTTTCGGCGAACGAAATTGGACCCCATGTGACAACGGTCTTTGACAACCCTGTACACTGGCTGATCTGGGGTCGGAACCTGAACTTCGAAGTTTCCTGTTAATGCACAGGTTCTAGTGCCCTTCTCGTATACCCTAAGGGTGGGGTAGGGAGGGTCATTATAATCAAAACTAATGTAGAAAGATAGAGGCAGTCGGGTCCACAGCAAAAGGTCATCAATTCGTCGTACATTCATGTATGAACATAACTTCATTAATCATACATTATTGATTTGTTTCATTTTATGTAAAATTACTGCATTCGTTTGTTATAATTATTTAAGAAGCAGAAAGCCAAAAAAACTCAATGCAAATCTATAACAGACATAGAATAAATTCGTCTACTTAGTAAACTCAACCTGTAGCTTAATTGGAAGAAAAAGGGGGACGAAATCCCAAGGTCCCAGAGTCAGGTACTGTCGGGTCGAAGGATTTTTTCTTTGTGTTTGATCTTCGCATTTAATATTTATTAATCATATTAAACTAATAAGTTATGTTAATTTTCTTTTTTTAATTTGTTAACTAGTTAAATCCTCGACCTGCATTGAACTAATGCGGTTTCTACTAGACCCGTGCCCACCAGTGGGACGTTTAATCGACTGATGATTATGATGATGATGAATCGTCTTGTTCGCGAGTCTATAAATTATAAAACCAATAAAATTACGTCACATTTGATGATTCTATAATGTCTGGCCAAATCTAAAGTTGTAATTCATATAAAAGCAACTTTCATATAAATACACAAATCAGGTTAATTTTTTAATGCAACCATACTCCAATAGCGTAATTTTAATTGAAAATCAATCAGTTGGTGTTACGATGTCATTACCATAAGTCATGTAGCTATTTCATGTTTAAATGCTACGCCGTAGTAATTCACTTTGCTGCTACGAATGCCAAGAAAAATAATAACGATAGAAAATTACCAGGAGAATAGAACCTGTTTTCTTTGAGTGAAACGACACTGCACACCTATTATGTAACCGTTACTACAAATGGGGTCGTTAGCATTTTACTCGTACCAACCATGATTTAAACGAAAAAAAAACAAAGTGGTACAGTGCGAATTTAGTACATAGATGTTGCGTAACACGATTCATGACAATGTTCTTATTAAATTATCATATAGATAATAAAGTGCGTCTTAATAGAGTATAGGCTTCTCAACCGCTCCAAGTATGGTTAGTTACGCCACGTACTCGCTATGTGTTCCAAATTATTATGAACTCTCGGATGCAATAATAATGTACACACTTCTATAATAAGATGTTTGTTGATATTAAATATTTACCAGGATTAAAACCATGGAAGATCGAAGTAAATAACCGACTTCAAAAAAAGGAGGTTCTCAATTTAGCTGTATGTTTTTTTTTGTGTGTGTATGTACGGCATTTGTGCACCTATTTTGATGATTATTTTTTGTTGGGTACCTCGGTATTTGTCCCATTTAAAGGGTGACAAACTAGGGGATGAATCCGGATTCGCACACTTTCCGATAGCCGATTTCAATAAAACTTGGCAAATAAATGTAATTACACGAACTTTTGAGGTCCGTTTTTTAGTACTCTGTACTAAGATTATTTTCTACATTCTTTATGTGTCAGAAGTGTATTTAGAAGAAAAGCTTTGTAATTGTAAATTAAAATAGAATTAGTTTCCAGGTTTTTCAAACTAACTACTAACTTTTTTTTTTTTTTTTCAAACTAAACCAATGTTTCGGGCCCTTTATAGGTCCAACCGTGGCCACGTTGGTCTGCTTGAAAAACAAACACACGCGACTTAGATAAAAAAAATATTTTATTATTTCGTTATAATTTTTTTACCTCTTATTTTTAATCATTCTAGATGGAAGTGTTGTACTCTGTATGTATTTTTTGAAGCTTAAGTACATATACTGCCATCCCAATTTCTGTTTTTTTTCTCTAGTAGTCAACAGTCCATGGTAATATACCGTTCAGCTCCTTAAGGAGTTTCTATCTGTGTTTTTTTTTCACAGATGGCGCTACGTGAAGAAACCGTTAAAAACCAAAAACAACACTCCCAGAAAAATCGCAGGGTCCCCTGGTTCGTTCCGTAACTTAATTGGCAGAGTATCTGACACGGATTACCTGAGGGTGCAGGTTCGAGTCCAGCCGGATCGAATTAATTTTTCTTACTTTTTTATCTTTGTTATAATAATTAAGACTCGAAATATTTAGTTGTAAATAGCTTTTATGGGTTTTAACCCGATTTAAGCCCGGGCGCTTGTCTATCACTGTGTATTGCAACTAAACATTCACAAACGTGATGTTTTACTACTTATTTTACTTCAAGTATGTAACAAACATTATTCTAAATCATCAAACATTTTACAACATCAAATCTGCCGTAGTATTAAAAAAATGTCGAAACCTTAATTACGAAGTTTCTGTACTAAAAGAACTCATCTTAGAATGGACAATGAGCTCAACATAGTTTATTGCGAAAAATGCTTTTAGTCATACATACATCCACGGACATTATTACCAACTTACATTTGCAGCCAATCAAGAAAACTTAATTCAAACTTTATACGAGCAAGACATTTATACACTCGTATACAACCAAATAAGTTTATCATTATTACCAACCTGCATCTGCAGCCAACCGAGAAAACTTTGTTAAAACTTTATACGACCAAGGCGGTTATTTACCTGCATATAAATAACCAGATAAATCCGCGTACATTCTCCATTGTGATCACATTACCTCAATTGACTTGAATACAAGTGAAATTATAGGAAATGGTGTCCCAACGAGAAACCTTCAGTTTGGCAATAACCGCGTAATAATGATCCATGAATGAAAGACGACATGGGTCTAGATTCCACACAAATTTGATTCAAAGTGTATTCCACGACATTTAAATTTATTTGAAAAGACCAATCCATAGATATTCTTGCTCGTTTTTCTTAGTTAAGTCAGCACAGTGTACAAGCAAGTAGCTTAAAAAATGACGTTTTCAAATGTTATTTATTTTACCTACGGAATAAATTATTCGTTTTTTACATGGTAGCCTAGTGGGAGCACGGTTGCTTTTCAATTCAAAGGTCCATGGTTCGAATCGGCATTTACCTACGACTTTAATTTCTAAGTTATGTTCATTTGTGTACGATTAGTAACAGAAGAAAAACATCTTGATAAAACCTGCAAGTCGAAGAAGGTTCACAACCCTTAGAAAACCTGTGAAGTTCCCGAATCGCATTGGACCAGTGTGGCGAACTATTGTTTAAACCTTCTAATTGAAATGTAGGATACGACAGACAACTACACCAATTGGCTGGTATAAGACTAGGAAATTCAATGGCACTACTTAAAAGACCACAAGCAATTTAGAAAAGTTCGTATCCTAAATTGGTATTATCGGGAATTGAACATAGGATCTCTTAATACAGCGCCCATAATGCTAAACGCTGGGTTACGGAGGTCGTCACCTGCATTGGATGTCGAAAATTGTACGCCACATTTGTATAGAAATGACTTCATTACTACGTAATGTATTTAAAGACACATTAGGTAAAATAGGCCTTGTACAAGCAATTTCCATATAAAATTTTGATTTAATGCTTTGAAAATCATCACGCGTTCGATTTTAGGGAATTATGTTATATTTAAATTGCTTATTAGTATTGTTAATCAAGCTAGATTGTAATTAATTAGTTACAAGGTTATATTTCTCTTGATAACAAATAAAAAATTGGTTTTTAAAATAATTTTAATTCATGATAATTTATTGCACAATATAATCGAGAAACTCAAATTAAAACTTGTAGTAAGTTCTTATGGGGTGACAGAGGGAAACCAGGTTTTTCCAATATGGTGATTTTATTTGACAACATATACAGTATGTACAACGTCGGTGGTGCAGTGGGAAAGGACTCCCCCTAATCGGCACGTAGTCGAGGTCCCGTACGCGCGTTCCAATTAGGAAGCGGCTCAGGGTGCAACAACTACGTGTTACGTTCTAAAGCACAGTTCCAATACGGCAGCATCGCTAGAAGCGTAGCACAGTGCAGTAGGTTCAACGGTAACGATCTAAAGCGGAGTTCCAAGCAAGGGAGCAGAGCTAGATGCGTAGTAAGTTGGATTCCATTCACGTTCGCATCGCCGCCAGTAGTCATTCCGCGAGGGAAAATCTTAACACCGCGAAGCAGAATTTGCTATTTCGACGCCAATGCCATCTAGCGGTGCGTGACGGAACTAATATGAGTTGTTGCCTGTTATGTGATTTTGTTACAAACTTCAATAAGACGCCGCAAACAGAAAATTTTTGCGAAATAATTCTACTTTTTTTTATGATTCTTTTAAGCTGACAAAATCAAAGTGGAATTTCATTTAGGTCGGTAATCTGTTCCCCGACGTAGAAAATAAATAAGTATCATTTTTAAAAACGCAAGCAAACTTTGATTATAACTTTGAAATTTTTGTTTAAATTATGAATGAGGTAAATTAAAACAATGAAAATTTTATTTCGAATTGAAAAATTCAACATACTAACCGGCCATGTTGAATAAGTAAACAATTATAAGATAATCTCAGTACAGAGTACTAAAAAAACCGACCTAAAAAGTAAAGTAAAGTAAAAAGTACGTGGAATTACATCTATTTGCCAAGTTTTATTAAAATATCCCCTAGTTCGCCACTATACAGAACTTGACAGATTAGATAATAAAAATCGGTTCTCACTACTTAAAGTATATTGAGAGAGAAAAACGCCTTGAATTGGAGAATAGCAAAACCAACCGTTAAAATAATTGCTCCTTAAGTACAATTTAGGCGCTATTTATAAAAATGAATGTTCATGCGTGATCAGCCACCTTAGAGGTCGATTATTTACTTCAAAATGAAATGGGACCACTATGGAGGTACCCCCTTTCCAACAAAAAAAGAATCGTGAAAATCGGTTCACAAATACCGGAGTTATCGCGTAACATACATACATATAAAAAAACATACAGCCGAATTGAGAACCTTCTCCTTTTTTTAAAGTCGGTTAAAAAGTCAAAATGCTGATTTTTTCATTTGTTTTTTTAACAACCGACTTCAAAAAAAGGAGAAGGGTCTCAATTCGGCTGTATGTTTTTTTATATGTATGTTACGCGATAATTAGTGAACCGATTATGATGATTTTTTTGTTGGAAAGAAGGTACCTCAGAAGTTGCATTTAAATTTGAGGAAAATATTCCACCTCTAAGGATGGCAAACTAGAGGATGATTGACTTTTCAGGTCGGTTTTTTCAGAACTCTGCACTGAAATTATTTTGTACGTAACATATATTTGAATTGTGGTGTTCCAATTTATGACGGCCCATGGCAGAATAAGAGCGAGGGCTATGTAATTATAATTAGCATAGTCCTCAGATGCTGAGTCATGGACCGTTTTGACATGCGTTTTTTTATTTTTTATTTCAACTTGAAGTTATTTTTACATATTGTTTTGTTTGAAATTCACGTAGTTTGCCTGTCAAATAAAGCCTATTTTTTTGAATGCGAATCGAATGCAATGAGTTATTTATTTGTTTATTATCCTATTTTTAATATAAATTATTTGAAACATATATGCACAGAAGTTAGTTGTTAATTTTAATAAACGTTTGTTACAAAACGTGCGTATTCATCAATACGCAACAGGTTTTGACCAATCAGCGTAACCGGCCCACATACTAAACTGACACACCTTTGACTGCGTCGACACACGTTTATCATCACTCACTGGCCACTGTATTAGGCGTAATACAACATTGTAACTGTACAGAAAAAACGCAAGTAAATAACGTTGTACAACGAAATATCTAAGAGAGAGCCATGACTTACAATTTTATCGTCCGTAGGTGCCGGTGGACAGGACATAGTGGAAAGTGATAATGTACCTCGATTCCATCTGTGCATGTCGAGTCTAAGATATCATCAACAATTTTTACCCCCAGACTATCTATCTGTCTATCCGTGGCATTGCATATATATTTTTTATTGCAAAAATTATTACGCATTTGACCTCCATCTCACCTGATGAAAAGTGATGAGGTCGACTATGTAGCATGCACACCTAAATAAGGCCTATTCACTCTCGCCTTAAAAACGTCTACGTTATAGTCTTCGGGAAGTAAGTCCGCAGACAGGGAAAATTCCACTCCCTAGCCGCTCGCCAAATAAATGTGGAAGCAAAATGCTTCGTACGAATCCTGGGGATATCCACAACACAGGGGTGGAACACCAGCCTACGTCTAGTCCACCGGTGATAGAAAGGGCAATGCGGAATCAAATCATGCAATTCCTTCGCATACTCTAAGTGATATATATCCTGTAGAATACCGATAAGGAGGTAACTTTACGGCGATGTTCAAGTCTCTGCAGCTTTGCCTCTACTGAATAATTATGCAGAGTAGTATGGAAAGGCTGACGCGGTTGGAAAAAGCGAGAGGTGTAGTCTTTGTGTAAGTCTCATTTTCTCGTCCTTGACTTGTATGAGAGCCCTGATGATGACCTGGTCGAGGCTTATCATTTTCTGACGTATTGGGAACTGCTTTAATTTTTAGATAATAGAATAGGATACATTTACAAGAAATGGCACAACCTCTCGTTTCAAGAATTTTGATGGGAGTGTGTACGGACCGAACAGATATAATAGTGGAAAAAAAGGAATTCGAAAACGATTCTAAATTTAAAAAATAAATGGCCAGCAACTAGAAAAGAGGATGATAAGGTGAGATGGCGATGAGGGAGGTCAGCATTGTGAGGTTTGTCAGAAGCGTAGCAGTAACTCATTGTCTTTGCCCACAGTAGAAGACAGGCGTGACGTAATGAAAAATAATATGACATAAATTATTCTATTCTACAGCTGAAATGACCTAGACGTGCAAAAATAAATGTTAACACCTTCATTAGGTTTCGTCACTGGCGGACAGCATTCCACGCAACTGCGGTTAGTGGTCACCTTACAGCCCATTTGCGCTAACTTGTCAATTGGTGCACAAGGCTCTTAAAATGTGCACTGTCATTGTATATTTACTTGGAATTGTGTCATAGGTTCGATATTTAAAAGGTGCTCGCTTTAACATGAGTGGATTAGATCAACGGTCTAATAAAAATTGCGTTACAAATACGAAATATTAGTATTCAATACCTGCCTGCATAGTCGAACGGTTTCCACGATAGTCTGTCACGCAGAGGTCCCGGGTTCAAATCCCGGGCCGGGAGAAATATTTATATCGCCTACATTTATTTCTCTCGAGTGTAATTTGTGGTTGTCTATATGTATGCCCATGGCACCCGCGATACAGGGTTTTCCTAGTGCCGGACTATGAATGTGTGCGTTATTATTTGTTAATGTCGTGTCCCGCAATCATTGACTTGCAATTATATGGACGTCGGGTCCGCGCTAAAAAGTGTCCGAACTTATAGGGCGTTAAAATCGTATATAGAGCGTCATTTACGCTTTAGTCTTCGTTTGTTCGACTGACAGCGAAGCAAGCAAAATTAGACAGTACTGCGATGACATTACAATTTGAATTCAACGTTTTAGCTTTCTCATATTCCTTTACATGTCACTACGTTTAAATAGGTTGACTTGGGACATTTTTTTCGTGGTTTTTGTATTAGACCCGTCGTCCATTTATTTGTAAGTCAATGCCCGCAATGCTTTGATGATGCCAATAATTGTCATCTTTACGCAAGAGAGACATTGTCTCAATCTTTTTTATGGTATGAAGTGACGGGACAAACAAGTGGCGTATAACCTTGTTGTCGCAGTGATCGCAACGATCTTGACTGCGCCCTTCATCCTGAGACATAAAGTTGACAAGGCCTATGTGCCTGTACTTTCTTTCACCAGCATCCTTACCCTTCAAGACAGGAACGCAGTAATGCTCACGTTACTGCTTGGCGGCAGAAATTGGTGTAAGGTGGCAATGCATCCCCGGACGAACTCTTTCATAAGGAACTCTATTACTACTGCAAGACCGATATCAAACTCCACTCATCCCAACCAGTGTGGTCGGGAAGAGGGGAAAAAAATCCACTTGTCCCCGCCACGAAGGACGGTTGGTAGGATCTAGTGGAACAGGCCGTTTTAGCAAGCCATCCCGGGGTGTAAATTATAAGGGAAGTAGGTATTGTTCGTGAATGACTATCAGTTTTACGCAGATATATATGTGAAAGTTTTTAACCATTACGGGCCATGGCAAAATAGTTCTTATTATAAATACTATTCGCTTTATAGTGCATCTGAGCCGAAGACCTATTTGACGAATTCGTCTTTTATTAACATTGCGTGTAAAAATATGTATAATTGATTTTTTTTTATTTTACCACAAACTAATTTTATTTCTTAAAGTGTTTAAAGTTATGCGGACACTACAAATTTAAAATTCATCTGGCAAACACTGTCTTTGTGAGCTATGCTGTATTTTTTAAATAATTGTAACAAAATACAAACGTTAATAAGGAAAAAAAACAAGAAATTTTAAATTCAACTCACAAGCCAGGGTAGTGTTTAAATAATGTGTAATGTAAAAACAAATTGCCGATATTCGACAAGCAAATACAAAAGTACAAAGTCGTAAGTAACAAGGCATTTATGGGAATGAAGTCAAGTTTACGTAGGGACAAAAAAAGGTTGGCTTTTAAGAAAATATTGATAAATGCAAGTGAAGCAAGAGACATTTACCAGGTTCGTATAAAGTGGCATTTGATAAAAGCATTTTCTAATAATATCGAGTGACGATGACGGAACGAAGTGGGCCTGGTGGTAAGCGACACGTCTACTCACAACAGTTGCTGTGCCACTCATAGTCTTAAATTGCACAGACAACACAAACCTCATATGCGTGTAGTTTCAACTATTCTTAAAAACCGGAACGCAGTAATGCCCACGGTACTGCTTGGCGGCAGAAATAGGTAAGGTGGTAGTAGCTCCCTGAACAAACTCTCTTACAAGGAGCTCTACTACTATTGTACGTGTCGATATTATAAATATAACTTTTTTTAAAGAATCGTCGAAATCGGTTCACAAATATGCCCGAGTAATCGCGATCCATACAAAAAACAGTCGAATTGAGATCCTCCTTTATTGAAGTCGGTTAAAAAGAAAAATCTCAATTTATCTACTCATATTAATCACAAATAATGCATAATTAAAACAGCAATGTGATACACACAGTTGTAACTATTCATCAAGTAATTCGGGGTCGCCAAAGAGTTGAATAAAAGACAGTGCAAAAAGATGTTGCAAATTGCACCAAGCTCCAAAAACTAAGCTATTTTCAAAACTATCCAAATATTACTTTACAATCCCGTACTTCTGTTCCACATAGATATATTGATAGTAATTTGCACGGGATAGGCAAATTAAACTCTATCAGTAGCTACACAAAGTACATATCGATTTCTAGGTTTCAAGATTATCATATATAGGACATAAAAAACCAAATATACTTAGATATGAAAAAATGATTTCATTTAATATAGATAAAATACATCGAATTAAGTATTATCACTTATATAGTAAGATGTGACAAATCGAGATAGGAAATGAGTGTTTGGAAACGCGTGTGCCACGCTGTGCCGGCGCAGGCCTACTTCGAGACGAGTTTCCCAACGGAAAGTAGGCGAGCAGCCTTCGCAAGGCTGCGGATCCGGAGTCAACAAACCCTTACACATCACTTCACTCCCATTTGTATGTTCATTTATACAATTTCTATATTATTTACATTACAAACAAGGGCGGTACCACTAGTAATGAAGCTAGAACTTTAAAAATTTATAAAAAGAATTTATAATAATGCCCGAATCTAATAGCAGGTTACCTTATCTATTTCTACTAAGCAGTAATGTGAGCATTACTGCGTTTTGGTTTTGAAGGGTAAAGGTGCTTGTGAAATTACAGGCAAATGGGACTTTTTCATTTATTTCTCAGGATAATAGACGCAGTTGCAGTAGTAGAGCTTTGCGATTCAAAGCTCTGAGTAGCAATGCAACTGTTACGGACAGGCGTGTCGCTTACCGCCAGGCGCACGACTTGTTCGTCCCGTCACTAAAAAATTAAAGATTGGAAGATCCCAGTTTTGACATCCATTACCGTGGATTATTATAATTTTAGCTATCCAGGTCCTTTTACGACAGCCATGTACTCGTCAATATGGTAATAAACATATTAAACATCCTATGAACACGGATACGGAGGCTATAAACTTAAAGTGAAACTCGGGGAAGTGTGGCGCTTAATCGTCCATCTTGAAAGTGAATCTAAATTTCAAAGTGAATTAAAAAGTTCTGAAATAGAGAATTGATTTTGAATATTGCACAGGATACCGAGATTGCTACACTTTAAAAATGAAACTAAATTTTTCGCACTTAAATCGCATATATTTGTTTTTTTAAAACAGTCAGTCGTGACCTAAGGAGTTGTAGGGAACCCGATACGTTGGTTTTTATTGAAAAAAAACAAACATACGCGACTCAGATCCGAAAGTAGTTTCATATTTAATGTGTACAGGCTTTTAAATTTTTGAATGAATATCCGACTAAAACTATACTTTTTTCTGTTTGCTTTAAAAGCCAACAGAACGTATTACTGACCTCTAAAAGCTACTAATCAATAGAAGAGTTCTTTTGAGATAGAGAGCTGTAAGGATTATGAATGTTCTATCACTCGTCAGTCACCTATAACTTCTAATAGATTATATGTATATTTAGTATTTTTTTAATAACGTTATTATTAATGTTTAACACTAACGCTACAACACAAAAATATCACTATTAATAATTCACTATTGCATTTAAATAAATAAATCAAGAAAAAAATTTTAAAAAAAGACAAAGCAAAAGTTAAACAAAAAATAAAAAAACAACGAAGCAAACATAATCCGATTACAAACAACCAAGTCAATTTGAATAAATGTCATGTGTGCGGCTGTGGCGCATGTAATGTAATAGGATCCACTCAGCTAATGTCACAGCCGAGTAAAGACTGCTACGCTGATATTCAGTGGACCTTAGAGATTAGATAAGTCAATGTATACTTATATATTCCTTATACAGGGTCCATGTTTCTACGAAATACATTTCCCTGTGCTATTCATGATGCAATTACATTTAAAAAAAAAAGAATTTTTAAATGAGACGGTTATAGAACAGGCATTACTACTTTCCTACAACAGCCAATATAGAAGGATTTATAAATATAGTTACAAATTACTTCCCATTTGGTCTTTAAAATTCTCCTTATATAAATAACAGATATTTACAGATAAACGAACAGGTATTTTTTACAAAAAAACATCTAAAAGGCAGTATTTTCTTAAATAATTGACTGCATACTTGCAGTTGTCATTATTTTAATGATCCTATAGTCTTCGCGGAAGTCTAGAAATGGTGAAGATTTCCAATTAAACTGTTTCTCTGGTAAGTTAACAAAAATTCATATTAATTAAAACTAGTAAATAACATGAATTATCGTTTTACTTTTGTTAATTTTCTTTATTCACGATTGTCTCTGAAAACAAGATAATTGTATTACATTAAGAGACCACGCAAACAGAGCCACAAGTCAGGGTGAAAAATGTCCTCCCTTTTCACATTCATGTCGCATAACAGTTCCAGTGCCACTCAGAGTTTTAAATCGCAAACCATCTGATGGGCGCTGCCACTGCGCTCGTCACCCTACTAGGAAATCTAAGACTGCGTTTAAGCAGCAGCAGTAAAGACTTCGAGAGAAGTACTGCCATGTTACGCATTTCTGCCGCCAAGCAATAATGTCAGCATTACTGTGTTCCGGTTTTCGAAGGGTAAGTGCTGGTGAAATTACAGGCACATGGGACTTGCCAACTTATGTCTCAGGGCTGACTTGTACGTCCCGTCATTTCATCCCACCTCTAAGAGTGGCAAACTAGGGAATGAATCCGGTTTTGCGCACTTTCCGTTAACCGATTACATAAAACTTGGCAAATTATCATTTCACGAACTTTTGAAGTCGGTTTTTATTTATAAAAAAGTTACAATTACTTTCTATTTCCTTTGAAGGCGTTGATATCTCAAAACGCAATTATCACCGACGTTCGAGTTGCACTATTGCACAATAGCCATGCACCTCATGGTGGCCTGCGCCCGCGTCGATGACTTGTGACTTTGACACACTTGCCGATCAATGGATATAATACCATTTAATTCATAAACCAAATTCATTTACAAAAATAAATTACATTCATTATTTTTTGCTGTGTCATTGTGCAGTTAAAATCAAACAAAGAATTTATTACGTAAACGTAATAGAGACCTTTTATGACTACCTAAAAAGGTTAAAGTTATTTCTTTTTATAAAGAAGTCTAAATGAAACCAAGTAAAATTAAATTATACGTTACAATCTAAACACGATTTGTTTATAAAGAGAATGTTGAGACTATTGTCCGCCACGGTGACAGACCTTTTCCAAGGGCTGTGAAACTTCTTTGACGAAATAGTTTCACCGTGTTTTTTTCGCCGTCAGCGTGAGGTGTGTTGCTAGTAAACATTCACAAATGTACGTAACTCAAAAATTAAAGGTTTCTATACCGTACATGCCGCCACAGGGAATCGAACCGTGGATCTCTCAACTGAAAAGCAACCTTTCTCTCATTGGGCTACCACCGCTCTAGGGCAAAGTCCCAACTCGCTTCGGGCGGAGATTTTAGACTAAACCCTGCCTTAGAAGAGATCCGTGTCTAGAAATCGATGTTTAGATTTCATCTGTTGTTGATAAACTTTGACGGTGCGACCTCTTTCATCGTCATCCCTTTTTATCACCCTTGTCTCTGCTTTCTAGCCATCTGCATGTAAAATTTTGGAATATCCTTCGAAAGTTCTCCATTGTAATCTTAAATCTCCGTAGTCTATTCTCGTTGGACACCTGCATTCGTCTCGAGGACGAGCGTGGTTCGTTTTATCACTTGGATTTACCGAAGGTCAATTGCTTATAGTCTCTGTGTCCGTGTTCACAGGATGCTTAATCTGTTTATTACCATATTGTCGAGTGCATGGCTGTCGTAAAAGGACTTGGGTAGCTAAAATTATAATAGTCTACGGTTAATAGATATTATAATCTCAGTACAGAGTACTAAAAAATCGACCTCAATAGTACGTAGCATTATATCAATTTGCTAAGTTTTATTGAAATATCCTTAAATTCGTTACTATACAGGACTTGACATCGGAGATAATAAAAAATCGGTTCTCACTACTCAAAGATAATTGACAGAAAAACGCATTGAATTGGAGAAATAGCAAAATCAACTATTAAAATAATTGCTCCTTAAGAAAATTTAGGCGCAATTTATAAAAATGAGTCTTCATGCGTGAACAGCCACCCTTAGAGGTGGAAGATTTCGTTCAAAATGAAATGGGACCACCATGGAAGTACCCCCTTTCCAAAAAAAAAAGAATCATGAAAATCGGTTCACAAATACCGGAGTTATCGCGTAACATACATACAAAAAAACAGTCGAATTGAGAACCTCCTCCTTTTTTGAAGTCGGTTAAAAACCGGAAGCTGACGAAGTACCTCTACAAAGTCACGAACAAAAGGCTGATGCAACGTGTTGGTCGAAAACGAGAAGTATTGAATAACATCAAAATAAGGAAACTAGAGACCTATTATAATTAATAATCCAAGGCAAAATACAAGGAAAGAGAGGTGTAGGAAGAAGGAGAATATCCTGGCTCATAAATTTACGCCAGTGGTTCAATAGGAGCTGCAGTGTCCAAAGTTCGTATTGCAATCATGACCGACGATATGCATTAGAAGATGGCACATGAAGAAGAAGCAAGTACCTCTTGCATAGTCTGCATTTTTTATCATACCAAGTGACGAAACAGACAAATTGTGCGCCTGGTGGTGAAAAATCCTATGTGCCTGTAGTTTCACCACCATCATTATGCTTTAAAACCGGAAAGCAGTAATGCTCACGTTACTGCTTGGCTTTGCTTAAAAAAAAGGTGTCAAAATTTTAGATTTGTTATTTATTTTTTAACACAATATACTAGTTTCTACTTAACGTTCATGTTATTGTTATAACACTCTCTAAATTACACTAAAATTAATTTTTCTTTAGTTCGACTAAAGAAAAATTGATTTTAACTCATGTATTTTGTTAAAAAAGTACATAAAACAGTTAGCAATTTTGCCGCACCTTTACTTAGAAAGCCGCACGTGCATGCAGACGGATTTTTTTTTTCTACATAGAAATTGATTGGAACTATACTGTAAGTAACCCACACACGTTACATTTTCGTATATTTTGAGATGAAATTAATTCTCCATACAAAAAAACTATCAACTTTTCAAGAAATTATACAAGAATAAAAGTTGTTAGGTATGTTATTATCTATCATACAAAAAACAATTAGCTCGATACTCCACAAGTTATTCCTATGTCCAAGAATTATCAATTTGGGCCCACTGTGCGGCGCTACGTGAGCGGGGGTTTTAATCTCATGATATCGAAGGAAAAACAAAATATTTACAAATCGAGTTTTTTTTTAAATGTACTTAAATGATATAATCCAAAATTATTAGATATATTAGTTCATTACTTGCTTACATATTTTGCCTTTGTATTGAATCGATTCGCTTGGAAACCACACTGACATTAATCGATACAAAACTCGTTATACGCATCGATTTTCATACCACCCTAGTAGTAAGGGAGAGTTTACAGGATTGCAAGGTGGGTATTGTGCGGAGTTCCCTTTGTTTTGCATCTCAAAATAATTTTTACATCGAAATTTTCGATCAAATTATCGATTAGTTTTCTAGTATATTGTTCTTCTTGTTTAAGTGTAGCACCAACCTATTGTGTTTTTTTTTCTGTTTGGCCCAATGGTTGACTGGTAGAGAATGCCTTATGGCATTAAGTCCGCCATTTGTACTTCAGTGTATTGTACAATAAAGTTTAAATAAATAATAAATTTCCACTAAGTATGGAAATATACCTAATTCCGTATTATTTTACGCCTATAATGTATCCGCCCACGATTTTGGGCAGTAATGGGTTAAAACCCGGTTAAAATCCGAGCGGGTTTATTGAGTTTTAACGCACTGCCTATCTCTGAGTGAGACTGTGGCCAAGCATGCCTTTATTTTCCATAAAAAAGGCAATCTTCGTTCAAGTGAGTTCGCCTTTGAATACTAAAGATTTACAAAATGTACGAGACGCGTAAATATGCGAAGCCTTTAGGTTTTTGTGAATGATTAATGAATAATGTAAACAATATAAACACTGGATTTTTTGTTTCGCGAACCTAAGTATTTGATTTTTCAAACAAACCAAGTTCCGAGCTACTGTACCTCAATCGCAAAAACCTCGAAATCTAAACATTCATTTATAGACCACCAATAGGCTACTTCAGCCTATTTAAATTTTTCTTTAAATGACCTTTAAATAGTCACTAAAAAAATCTACTTTCTGGAAGTGGCAACAAAAGTTTCCGAAAATACGATTGACCTACTGACAAATGCAAAATAAGTTTAAATTTGAAAAAGCGAGATTTTTGTTTAGTGACGAATTGTTAAGTCAACGTGTGTTATAAGACGATATGTACATTAAGGCATAGGTTTAAGTTTAAGATTTTAGATAGGAGATATATTCATGTAAATAAATTTTGAGATATAGCCAATCGCATGACCAATGGCAGCGAAGAATTCGTGTTAGCAAAAAATATCCTTCAACGTCTAAATACAAAAATGATTCTATAAAATCTAAAATCTGACACGACTGTAATACTAAGAACAACACCAAAATTAGATAGAATAATTAAGCAATATTTTAGTAGCTGTATCGCTTCTTATAAAAGAGATTCTGCCGCCAAGCAGTAAGCGGAATGCAGTAATGCTCACATTATCGCTTGGCGGCTGAAATAGGTAAGGTATATCCCTGGACGAACTCTTCCACGAGGAACTCTACTGCTACAGCTACTAAAAAAACTGGGTATTCTTAAGACAAGTTTTTCTTAAGTTTTTCAAGTAGTGTTTTGTGCTATCACAACGTCTCAAAGGTATTTACGTTAAACTGATTTCGATGAATTCTAACACGGTTTACAACCTACAACCTGTCCTTAGAGGAGATACCTAGCAGTGGAACGTACATCCGTTGATTGATTAAAACGATGCATAAATTATGTTGAACAACTTATTATCTCCTGCGTAAATAAAGAAGCCATCGTTCTTCGAAAGATAAATAATTAATGAGGTAGCGAATAGTCAAAAGAATGCAAGATGTTCTTGAAATAAGCATAATCAAACAAATAATTTAAATAAGATTTTTTTTTAAATAAGATACTTTGGCATTTTGAAAACTGGTTTCACGTGTTTTATAGTTTTATAAATATTGCGGCGCAACCCTTGAAAGATCCGTAAATTTCGTAGACAAAGAAATAGCAAACGTCATAGCGGAAGAATTGAAATTTTTAAAGGTTAAACCTTGAATTTTGATTTTGACCACAAGCCTTCGAAATTCCGAATATTTGTTTACAAAGGTTTTTGTAAACATGATGTCTATTGGCTACAGAATACCTGTTTGGCTATAAGCTTTACTATCATCACGTCTTCAAGACATTACAATATAATATATAATAACTTTTAGTCGGATGCAACCCGAGAAGTTGGCGAAACGTCGTCGCCGGGGTGAGGGACTCAGGTTCGAGAACAATACGTGCCGTATTATAATGCGAGCTGAGAATTTTACAACTTCTCCAAGGGTTGTGAGCTTTTTTCACACGCTTTTGTTACTTTGTTTTCTTTCACAAATACGTAAATTAGAAATTAAAATGTTCCTATGGTATGTAGATATGGTGGGAGATGGATTCAAACCATCGATCTCTCAATGAGAAGCAAACGTTCTTCCAATGGACTATAACAGCTGTAACACTTTCAACAGTCCTACATAATAACAATGTGCCAGATAATCTCACCGGTTACCACGATCTCAAACTAGGGAATTCCCTGTACCATGACTACCAGAGCAACAAAATCAACTCGGAGACCCAGAACACGATGACCAAAATCAATTTATGAAAGTTATTTTACACACCAGCCCACATACCGTTAAACTCATCTTCCAGCAGAGCAGGCACATATTTATCAGCTTTATCAAACTAATCAATATAAAAAAACTAAGTCTAATTTGTTTGAATGATAAGTTAAATTACGTCAATCATAGGGTGAATTCTAACATTTCTCTATTGTGTACCGTAGACATGATGCACTAACACAGAATGTGTCTTGAAGCGAAGTATGTCATGCGACCTTGAACCCTGCGTATGTGCAGAAACACGGGACTCTACCGTCTCGAAATAGCATCACGTTCTCACAAGATAATCTCGTAATGGAAGAAAGCCAGTTTTACATTTCAAGGTCGCTTATTATTGCCAACTATACCGATATGAAATGTTCTTCTATACACTCACAATTGTATTTAATTATATTTTCTTTAAATACTCACTCTATCTTTATATCGTTGATATACCACCCGTTAGCTTTGCTTCCTCCTCTACATTCGCGGGCGGTTTGATAAATATGTGACAATAAGGTTCAATAAAAACTTTTTTCTGAATTTACTTTTATTTCTTAATTTAGATCGCCTTGCTAAGCACCTGGTGTTACTTTTTTAAAATTAAAGAAGAAAATTACATTTTTTTTAAATGGAGAAAACGGAACTTCGAGTATTCCGTTTCTCATCTGCAATCAGTAGGGCTAGCACGACAAGGCGCGATTTGCGCGAAAGCGAAATAAAGCGCGGAATCGTTATACATAGCATAGAATAGAATAGCAGTATCTCGCGCTTTATGTCGCTATCACGCAAGTCATTTGCGCCCTGTTTGTGCTAGCCCTACAGAATATCAAAACTTGTCGAATTATTACACCAACTTTAGCCGCACCTTCCGTATTCACCAGATTTGGCCCCATTAGACTTTTCTATCTGATTTTGTTACGATTTACATCAAATGAGGAAGAGAAACAGCTGAAACTGTGGCTTATTTTCCAGTTTGACAAAAACTAATTTTTTTATAGTTTCAAGAAGTTAGAATATAGCTGCTCAAAGTGTATAGAATCAAAAGAAGATTACGTAGAAAAATAAATCATAATTTAAAAATAAAATGTTTTATTTTCTTCTCAAAGTCACAGACTTATCAAACCGCCCTCGTATACGCACGCCACTGTATTCTCTTTGAAGTAGGCAGATCGATTGCCAATTTGGACCTCTCCGAACCTCCCTTACTACACTTACATTCATCTTCTCTTGCAAGCCTCTTATTTTCATATGCACTCCAACCTTTCAAAGAACATTCTCGATTTCACCTGAGAATGTCCTTCGTGGCCGTCCAACAATCTACCAATATTGCCTACGGTTGTGTCGGGGAATGTACTTTAATGCAGAACAATAATATTGTAACTTGCAGCGATTAATTAGTATACAAGTTGAAAATGAACGAAAATGATGTCGTCGTCTGCGTAGCGCCTAAGGGTCACTGCGAGTATAAAGCGTGCAACAACACAGAGGACGACAACACGTCCATATAAATACACGAAATGAGACCCGCCGCGGTCCCGACCCAACCCGCAATCACGCCCGACTCGTGCCCGACCCTCATCCGCTCTCTGTGTGTTTGACGCTTAAGCCTAGAGATTGTAAATTGAAACAACCAATACAATTCGTTCTTTAGCAAACAACAATGATCCGTTGTGGTTTTGCATAATTAATCTAAATACTTGAAAAGAGTAAGACTCACTGCTCTAATATCTTCATATATGCCATTAAGGTCGTCTTCTAGCAGGCGATAGGGGTCGACGATCTGTGTGCCGTAGTCGGGGAGCGAGCCGGTGCTGGTGCTTTGCAGGCTGGAGGCCAGCCGGCGCGAGAGCCCCGCGCCCACCGCCGCTGCGCTCGCACCCACGCCGCTTGAACCACATGCTGGACCGCATGACGATACTCTCTGCAAAAATAAAAAAATACTATAGAACCATCAACAAGACCGAGGATAACACACACTAAGTAAAACAGAATGTGTACGTGGGTCATTTCAAAGAAATTCTGGAGAAAGCGTCAGCAAAGAGAGAGAAGCCCTTAAATTAGGAGTTATTACTGCAAAAAGGTAATGCTAATGCAAAGGCCATATATAAATAGGATGCGAACACATTTCTCGGAGTCAGGGTCTACAGATCACAGAAAAAATATGGACAAGAGAATTATGTAGAGGGTCTCCACAATTTTTAATAGCAATAGACCTCCTTGTGAAAGAGTTCGTCCAGGGAACTACTGCCACCTTACCTATTTCTGCCGCCAAGCAGTAGCATTACTTGTACATTACAACGGTTTTGAAAGTTAAGAGAGCTGATGAAATTACAAGCATATGAGACGGGCTTAGTGGGAATGCCCCGCAGATCTTTGCAGATTAAAGCTCTGAGTGGCACTACAACTATTATGGACAGACTGTGGTACTTTCCACCAGGCGCGCGACTTGTTTGTCCCGTCACTTGGTATCATTAAAAAAAAATTAGGTTTTCTCACTCAATCACGGCGATTGAGAGTGAAACAGACAAACCAACTATCTGGGACGACTCTGCCCAATATTAGTTAGCTGCTTTGAACTCAGTGGGGAGAAAAGTATAGAGACTTATTAGTAACGACTCTCTTGAGGAGACGAAGCTACAAAATCTCGACTACCGCACAAAAATGGCCTGCTTGTCGGTTTTCTATTGAATACATTTCAGAGAGCACAACTTTTCAAATCAGTTTCATCTTTACCGCTCCTCCTTCTGTCGATTACGAAGAACACTCCATCTTTATGTCGTTGATATACCACTCATTCGCATGAAGCGCTCTGTTTCCTTCATCCTAATGCGTACGGCAAAGGACTGGACTACACTAAAGGCATCTGTGTTTCCGGAAAAGCACAATTTACAGGGCCATTCAAGTCTAGACTCACATCACATCATTGCTCAACAACAGGTAAGACTGTGGCCAGCGAGTATCTATTATTTATAAAAACAAAAATATGATTCGGTAACTTATCAAAACAACGTTGTACTCGTTTCAATGACCAACCTTCACAAATCACCAATAGTCAAAGGTCACTGGCGAAGCTTTTATTAAGAGACTGCATCTTGACCTTCGTGTCCCGCCAAGGGAAAAGGCACAAAGGTTGACCCTCAATACACAATAGATTATTTTATGCTATTAAATTCTGTGTTTTACCTCATACGGAAGACTAATTTCCGTACAATTTAGATTCAAACGTCAGTTAGCTATGAATTGACAGCACATAAATTAAAATATGTTTTTTGGTAAAAATAAGGCAGTTAAAAAAATCTCATTTGTGACAACATTTCAGAATAGCATGGTTTACATTAATAATAGACTAGACATAATTGGTAGTTGATTAATACCTTCTCAGCCATCCGTGACCATGGAATAATCCGGATCTAAATTACATATATTTTTTCAAATAATAAACCAAGAGTAAACAGAGTAGTGGTCTATTGCCACGCCGACCACCCGGGCTCCAGCTCCACCCAAATACTGCATTTCTAAATACATATCGCCACAATAACTTATTAACGCAATCCACACATGAAACAGCATGTTAGTGCAAATGAATAAGATGTTTCCCAGCTGGAATTAACAGCGAAATGAAATTTAAAAATTCATTGATGCCTTCTAAAGTACGAAGCTCTCATCATATACGATGTTAGTGCCTTACAACGAAATGAAGTAAAGTCACCATCTGTAAGCTAACTACTCGTCGAGATCAATTGAGTGCGCCCAAACACGATAGTTTTTCAATAAGTAGTTGAAGGGTTGGGTAGTCTACAGACTGTTCTGGTCACAGCATCAAATCATGATTATCATATTATAGCAATATCATCGGATTTGCATCG
>NW_020653854.1:923481-941454 GCF_003589595.1 Hyposmocoma kahamanoa | reverse complement strand
TATCATGAACAAAAGGCTGAAGATAAATAAAAATTGTCATTTATTTGGTTTTGGATAATTACGAGAACTGCGAAGCCTTTTGCGTCCAGATCATAATAAAAGATCGGCGCATAATTGAGTATGCCATTGTAAGTCAAGTTGAGTTTTTATATTTTTTCCTTAACTTTTGTTGTAAAAACCTGAAACTTGATTTTACTACGTAAAAGGAACCGGATTCCGATGGAATTACCATTACTGTGTAAAGGGGAATCACTAACAGAGTACAACATTTCGGTACGTGATTTTTATTTAAACACACTTTATGTTGTCGGCAATTGGCCTATCATCCTTAATGCTATTATATATATAATTAACGCACTATAGAGTATTTCACAAAGCACCAAAATGATTATAATAACAATAATCTTTGTCTTAAAAATGTGCTCTTAAAATATAATGTCTGGAATCTCCTATGAAGTGTAACATGTGTCAGTAGGAGCCGCTCTTTTTTAGCAACACGATTTTTATTATACATAATAAACCGACTTAACCGAACAAAAAATAAATTACTAAATCATTAAAACATTCTATTGTTTCGATTATGCCTGTAGACAAAAAGTTGTGAAACGACAACGAACTATTATTATAAGAATTAATTAAATCTGTTTTCAAGAAAAACACTAAGTATGATACCGTCTCGAGAGACCAAGATCCTGCTCCTGATCGATTGGGACATAACAATCTTGAGCCTTAGCTTAAGCGGAAATTGTCAAAAAGCGGAAAGACATTCGAAGTTAGTCCCGGCGCCCATTGACGAGACGGCATATCAAGGGATCCTTCGGCATCCATGCATGCGAAACCATACGCGACGTAGCGCTCGTGCCTAGACTCTATTCACATCAGTCGTAACGTTAAAAATAAAAGCCAGGTGAAGCATTCCGGTTGCCGAGGCATTCATAGGCTGCCGGCTCGGTATCTCTAAGCTCACTGCAACTTTGTTTTCGCAGTTACGACCATTGTCATTGAAATGTCATAACATTAAGATATAGTACAATTCTTCGTTTCGGAGCTACGATGCCACAAACAGACATATAGACACAAGTACGCGGACACAAGCTTAAAACTTAAAACTCCCCTCTGCTTGCAAAGGGGGTTAAAAAACCATATAACAAAAAACATTGTAGCCAACTGTTGCGAAATTACGACAGTAAAATTACAAAATCCAAATCTTAATGTTTTTCTAATGGCTAATTTACAAATAACGCAATCAGTAATCTCTATCAAACTCGTTCATAATGACATGATTACTTAATTACGTAATTTTTTAACATTGCGGGTTTTCTAATTCCATAAATCGTCAGCCTTCTAATTTTTCGAATATTTCTTATATCCAAATGCAGCGCTATAAATGTCGATTATCCCGATTTTTAACCAAGACGTAAGCACCTTAAAATGCTGCTGTAATTCAGAACATTTTTTGGAAATACTTAAAAAAAACATCGGACTATGTAACACAATAAATTTCTTATATTACTTTAAAGTAGTTCCTACATTTGTCGCTAGATAGCATTGATCCGAAAAAAGGCGATTTCTGCTCTGACTGGGGGTGTTAAAATTTTCTCAAACTTATTACAAATTAATACAACCAAAAATATAAATGAATTATTATAAACTTCTTTCGTCGAAAGCATGGTCCCGCGCCCATTATTGGAGGAGATACCGCGCAAGAACGCCTCGTGTGAATTCTTTTTGTAATCGTAGTCTACACCGCAACCGCAAACCAAATTTCAATGTGACACGTGCCAAGTTTGGTAGCAATTAATTACGCACCGCCAAGTTTCTCTATTTCATTTAAAATGGTACTTTATCGAATTGGTCGTTTGATTCCTGGACTTGGTAAAGGATTAGGTACCAGGTAACCGAGCAAACTTTTACTTACTTTACCCCTACCATGTACTACAGCTATTGTAATCTTGTAATCTTATCTTCATCTGCGTAATTCAATATAATATGACTGGAAAGTTGTTTTCTTTTGTGAATCTCCACTGCACCATGTGAGAAAAGTTACCTCACTTGATTGAAAGTATTGTATTCCACATTTAATGATATTTCGAATATATTATAAATCACAGTCTAGCTCTACGAAATGGATAAAAACATGGACGGGTGATACTTGAGCCTCAACATAGGCAACAAGAAGGTGTTGTCACTCACAAATAATCTTGATAATTTGATTGACATCTTCCTCAATTATGAAGCGACAAACCGTCAAGCAATTACTTTAAATATGCTAACAAACTGTGCCGCAACATCCCTAATGCGACAAGACGTGGATGCTAAGACGTCAATAGTTTACTTCCACTCGACTACGCTGAAGCTACGGGCGGTCAAAATATCTTATTAAATGAGCCCGTGATAATGTGTCAAAGACAAATCTAATTTGCATGTGGAAACACTGAGATTCGCTCATAAAATAAAGAAAAATAAACGTACTTCAATTAAAACCTCATTGTATATAGTAATACAAACATTATATAATGTTAATCAAACATTGTGCACCCCCATTGATCTATGTGCACCCCGGACCATTGGGATTGGGCGGGCCATGTTACTCGGGTGCAACCCGAGAAGTGGGCGAACGTCATCGCTCCTTGGGTGCCTGGAATGCAACCCATCCTTGGATGGAAGGCGATGGCGGATATGGACAAGACGTGGTGGGACAATCTTGATGGGTTTGAGAGGGAGTGGTGGGAGATCGCCAAAGACAGGAAGAACTGGAGGTTCATAAAAAAAAGGTTTTAACTGAATCACGAATATTTTGTAACAATAACACGTTACTTGAACACAGATTTGAAAGGAAGAGAGCAAAGCTCAGTGTTGCCACATAAAAACCTTTTTTTGTTTAAAGCAAAGGATCTACGATGCGCGATTGAACGAATTCGCTCTGAAGCCCGGAAACGCAGTTGCAGGTAGGGAATTCCATTCCTGGGCTGTGCGCATAAAAGATGATGAAAAGCTCTTAGTACGCCTGAAGGGAATATCGACCAAGTAAGGATGATATCCCGCTGTACGTTGAATGTCCGACGTAAAAGGGGGCGGGCGGGATGAGTTGATGGAGCTCATGGGCACAATTGTCTTTGACACAAACCTAACGACCAACCCCCTACCCTCCCATTGCTTTATCTTGGTTATACAAGTGGAATTTGAGAGATGCACGTTATATTTGCCTGGAGTTACTCCCAGCACGTTCACGTGACTGTGACAGAGTTTTTGCCCCAGTAGTCTCTTCCACAAACAGTACACTGACACAGATAGTTTAAATACAACACAATAGGAGTAAATCCAGACATTACATTCTTCATACTCGAGTGACATACAGGAAATTTGTCAAGCCAACCGTGAATATAGCGAAAGGTATGATTTTTACTTTAATTTTGATAGTTTGCGTAATTCTATGGCCCGCAATGTGTACACCTTTGTTATGTCCTCTATGTGCATTGACTTACAAATAAATGGACGACGGGTCTAATACAAAAACCACGAAAAAAATGTCCCAAGTCAACCTATTTAAACGTAGTGACATGTAACGGAATATGAAAAAGCCAAAACGTTGAATTTAAATTGTAATGTCGTCGCAGTACTGTCTAATTTTGCTTGCTTCGCTGTCAGTCGAACAAACGAAGACTAAAGCGTGAATGACGCTCTGAATACGATTTTAACGCCCGATAAGTTCGGACACTTTAGCGCGGACCCGACGTCCATATAATTGTAAGTCAATGTCTATGTGTGAAAGAATTGATACTATTCTGGTTTGAAAAACTATCCAACCTAAAAAAAACGAAAACAAACTAAAAAAAATTGTACGCAATACAAAATGAACTCATTGAAGTCCGTTCGCATGCGGACCATGCGGTCACACCCTTTTAACTGGTAAATGGAAAATTATCATTTTAAATAAATAGCTTCGATGAGGCGATTAATAAAAAATGCGCCCCGACAGACGAGAATGATTATTATCACCGTATCAAGTACTTGCTTTACGTTCAGCATTCCTAGGCCCACAAACTTGTTCTTCTCCTTTTATTTTTAACTTTCCACATACATAAATGCCCCAAGAATGTGTAATTATGCATCTTGTTTATGAAACAATGCACAAGGTATGAAACAGGTATGTCTAGTATATAAAATTAACGTGCCAGTGAAATTGTGCCTTAAGCTGCTGTATGGTATGCAATTTTCTCATTAATAGCTTTTGTGTGAATGTTTTCCACGTCTTTAATAAACAGGTGGGATTTTCTTAATGGTTACAAAGTATCCACAATCAATATTTAATTATGCTTAAGGACCTTGTCGGATACATTTTTTTGTCTCATGGAAGTAAACATCCTAATTTAAAAGCTATCGCACTTCCACAAACGCGAGAACAAGTTTTGCGTCAACGGAAATAAGGCGCAGAGATAGAAAACCAAACCGAGAAAGAAAGATACACAGATTCGTGTTTATAATAACGAAACGTTGCCTGCTTATCGGTATTTTACAGGATGTCTCACAAAGAGTGTGCGATGGAATTGCATGATTTAATTCCGCCTTCCCTTTCCCATCGGGGAAACTGCACATAAACTGAGGTGCCACCTCTATTTTATAGATATTCCAAGGATTTATATGGCGGACAGCTTTGAAGTGGAATTCCCTACCTGCAGAATCATCGTCACTTTCCATTATGTGAGATGGACGTCAAATGTATAATTATTTTTTTATAAAAAAGAACGAAGACGGATATATTTCACCTTGAAACTCAGTTAAAACCTTCTTTGAATAAGTACGACCTTCCAGACAAGATAAAAAAAGACTATAACAGCGATATCAATTTCGTAAACTGACGCAAGTGGCCGACGGGTCTGTACCGAAATGAAAAAAAAAAAACAAAAACATGTCTTGCGTATACGAATCACGCCGAATCCTTTCACAATGTAGCATGAAACCTGCAGGGTCATCAGGTAATCTGCTGCAATCGCACCCGGAACTTGTTCCATGAATTACAGGTGCAGTTTCTGTTCTTTGAGAACACTGAAACCATAAGATTATAATAGGTACCTGATTTGAAGTCCGGAATTTCCCTGTACAATCAGTGGCAGAGTAATGAAGTTTATTTATTGAAAGGTACACCATACAAGGTGCCAAGACGCTACAGGTGCATACCGCAGTAAAAATTTAAAGTTAACCAATTAAAGACAAAGAAATATATAAAATATTGCTTGCACATGGGAATAAGGTGCTTAGTGTTTTTCATATGGAAGACGTCTATGTGAATGTCACTGGTCACAGTCAAGTCATTCTATAACCACATGAGTGTGTTCAAGGACAGAACAAGGACAAACAAATGTTTTGGCAATAGGGAACCTTGGGACTCTACGAGAAACCTTCAAGTTGATATAGTTGAAGTGAATAAAGAAAGCAAGAACTAAAAGAGATTAATCAAGATTTACATCGACAGTATCAGAGAAAAAACTGTAGTCCCATAAATGACAAAAGGGATATTATAAAAATACTATTCTTGGCATCCAGACAAATAGCTTTCCTCTTCAAGGCCAAAGCAGCAAAATGAATTCCAATAAATAGTAGTAGTGCTGTGTAATAAAGAATGCAAGCTTTCAATGTCGTTCTTAATTTACTACGAAAAATAAAAAGCAAGCCGTAACGCGGACAAAAACGAATGAAACAAATGAGCCGTGCGTTGTAAGTGGTAGTGAACCGAGAGCCACCTGTCTGACCGCCTCACGACCAGTAAGTTATGTGCTGTTATTCAATGAGAATTCATATAACTTCTGTAATAAATACCATTCAACTTAAATTTATTATTACGACAGTACTAATTGATTGTGACCACTTTTAATTTAGGAAAAGACTGAAAGAAATCAAACTTCGACTTCCGTGACACTCTTACGGCCGAAATGAATAAATCTCGCGACAATCCGTCAAGTTAGAGTTGGTTGTAAGCCTTGGTAGCCTAATGGTTTGACCTACCACCCCTGAGTCAGAGGCCGTGGTTTCGAATCCGGCCTCGCACATCTGAATGTCGCGGGATTTATGTACGAAATTTAATTTGAAATTTACTATGAGCTTTTCGGTGAAGGAAAATATTGTGATAAAACCTGCACGTCGAAGAAGGATCACAACCAGAGAGGAGACCCGTGCCCAGTAGTGAGACGTATAAATAGGATGATGATGACAATGATGACGATGATGAAGTATCGATTGGGCGGACTGTACAACGAACCATTTGTACTAGATTATCAAGTTTTGTACTAAAGGCATTAAGTTTTACGACGTATCAAGATGAATATTGTACAATGAAATTTCCGTTGCAAAATGGCTGTTTACAATGTAACATCTTCCAGGGTAAATGCAAATTACCCTTAATGTTATACATACAAAATTTGTAAACAATTTCCAAAATAGTCGAAATAATCAAAGAATAAACTTCCTGCACCAACGGCGTTGATGTGTGAGAACATAAGTTCCTTTGTTTAAACATTTTTTTTTGCACAAACTGGCTGTATGTGTTGGATTGAATTTATTATAAAATTGTCATAGTAACTTAATATGTCGAAATGGATATCAACATCAACTGAGCCAAAGATTAAAACAAGTCGCTTCCACGAACGTCACGGTAGAAAGAGTCACGTGAATTTACGTATGGAACAGGAACCTGTGCTTCGTTTTAAAAAACAAATCCGTGCGATGTAAATGACGAACAACATAGCCGCACGTAAAATTGCATGCGTCCGCGCCGGCCGCACATAACAATTAAAACACGATAGAAAGTGAGCGTTCTGAACACTCTTGCGCATCGAACGGCTTGTTCTTAAAATAGAAGTGAGCTGCAATTGACACGTCCTGTTAATTGACGAATGGCCGAACGTGGCCGGGGTCGCGATCGCGGGAAATGGGCAACTGATTGATGATCAAAGATTAACGTAACAGCTCATAATGGACAACGACGGCATGACTTAATTACAAGGAAGCTCTCTTAATGGCCTTCACACTTAATTTTCTTTTAAAAAACGTTAACTATCAGGATACTGCAGAGTAAAGAATCTTGAGAATAATTATAAAAGTAATTTTTATTAATAAAAACGACTTCAATCTTTGCTTGTACGTATATACCTACACACAAATTGAAACTAAAAAAGTTAACAATCGGTTACCGGAGAGCGCGTAAAATCTTCAAATTTAAATGGGACCAATACTGAGGTACCCTGAGGTCTTTCCAACAAAAAAAGAATCATCAAAATCGGTTCACAAGTAAATCGCGTCCTCCTTTGTCATAATTATTAATACAAAGATCAAATAATTATAACAAACTAGTGGAATCATTTCAACCTCTTCCTTTTTTTGAAGACGAAATAAGCAGTGTACGGAATGATTAAAAGTAAAAGGCAAAATAACACACTTTTCTTCTTAATACACTACCATAGTAAAGTAATTACTACACCACTTATATAGTCTCAAATTATCCCAAATCCCAGAAACACCCAGACTAGAACCAATTTAGAAAAAGTTAATTTCGGTCAATTCGGGATTGGACCTCCTCGTACAGTGCAAAACGTTGGACCAAGGAGATCAACGAAAAAAACACGTCAAAAGTGTGTATAATTTTTTTTTATAATATCAAGTGACGGGACGAACAAGTCGTGCGCCTGACGGTAAGCTACACGCCTGTCCATAACAGCTGCAGTGCAGTGAGGTGAGATGGAAGTCAAATGCGCACTTAGGTTTTAATAAACAAAAGGACCCGAGCCCAGCACACAGTGGGACTTGTAAGACTTCAAAAACATAACACTAGGATGTACCTAATAGAACTTTGCGAAGTTTCGTTTTAGAGTATAACGAGAGTTGGAAGAATGTCCTAAAAAATGTTGGTAGAATTTTTTTAAAATATGTTCAGAAAATAAATAGAAGAAAAACTATTTCCTACAAAATATTTTTTTCTGTAAGCATGAATATTTTCCAATAACCCAACCTATCTACGTAATATTGATTGATGGTTTTGATTCAAATTAGTATTTGCCGTATACAAATTAAGAAAAACATTTTTTAGGTCTAGGTCAAGGAGGTCAATATCGTGTATTTAGTTCTCAGGTACACTGTGACTTAAATAACTAGCATGCAAGGTTTTGCGTGACCACTGCCACTGGATAAACACCCTAATTATTAAGTTAGCAGCAAATACGACAGGTTTAAATATTAACTTAAGTATGTCGTTAAAATGGTACTAAAAACTGTCAGCCTTCACAATGGCAGCATTATGTAATTAGTGATTTGTTGACAATTGTACTGTTTGAAAAAAATTTACACGTAGATAAGAAATATAATTTTCACTTCACATTCTCTAAAAGTTCGTCAGTACAGCTTTTAATACGTAGCAGGACTAAAGTGCTTCATTTGATTCCTAGCGAATAAAAAGTACCTAGTTTTTTAATTTACTTCGAGTGACCTAAACCAACTCAAACAGCCAGTATTACTTGCTCTAGTAAACTCTAGCTTGTACCAAAAGGTAAAAGTTTAATAAGTGAAACATAAACTACAACTAGAGCAACAAATATGATCACAAAAATAAAGAAAGATAATTACAGTCTCACAGAGATCGCTGCGCTGCGGAAATTCAATAAAAAAGGGCTTGTGTGGACCATTCTCATTACGAAATGTTACGTTCTAAGACTACACTCGGATTAAGTTCCGTGCTTTTTCCGCATAGCCGGTGGTGCTATATTATTTTCCTGAGTTAGTGCGTTTTTATATGGACCATTTTAGTGACGCGACATTGAGCTTAAATCGTTCGAAAGACGCTCATGACTGACAAAAACCGCTAATCGCGGCGTTTTGTTGCGTTTGTATCTGTGTCACGACCTATACTCTCGTTCTCCATAGTAAGATAGTATAGTAGATAATAAGAAGCTCAGAACTACCACTGCGCCCGCCATCCTGTGACATAAGTTGACAAGTCCCATGTGCCTGTAATTTCACCAACACCCTTAACTTCAAAACTGAGTCACAATAAAAAAAAAAAAAAAAAAAAAACTGGAACACAGTAATGCTGACATTACTGCATGACGGCAGAAATAAATTAGGTGGCTGTACTACCCTAGACGAAGTCTTTCACCAGGAGCTTTACTGCTACTACGGCATACCTCAAGACTAAAAGCCAATATGAACCCTCGGTGTAATAGACTCGATAAAGCTCGGATGGCTAAGCACCTCGGGTTATATCGAGTCATCCGCAGAACAGAGTCCGATGTGATTGTATAGCGAAAAGAGAATAAGCACTTTACGAGAATAATTTCCTTATTCAAACTAAGGCCTACGTAAAGGTGTTTTGAGAATTTATATATCTTATTTCATTTCGAAAATATAAAATCGAAGAACGGTCGATCTGATCCACAGCGAAGAAGAACGAACGAAACGTACTATGTCCTGAGAACAAGTAGTCTTGCACATAGATCTGTGTTCTACGGATGAGTCGATATATTAGATCGTTTTAGTCTCACGATAAAAAATATATTTTTTTTTTAACAAGACATATTATGAGTGTATTACAGTGAATGACAGTTACGTGCTTGCCGTTTCTTTATCGTTAAACCATCGGTACTTGCGATGTTATTTTTATGAATGTTAATTATAGCCTTTATTTGGAATAATCATCATCGAAGTGTACCTATGTGTAATTGGACAACAATTTCATGTTAACTTCTTTTTTTATAACAACACAATGGTGTGACAAAAACTCGATTCTTATTGTTACCAATAAGATATATATATATATTGTAGTCTTCAAAATAATGGTCCGATAAGATTTCACTGTGATAGCTGGACGAGAAGGTCCAAAACACGATTGCCGGTAGAACCAAATTGGACGTAGACGATCCAATCCACAAAATTATCAAAAAATGAGTTATATGTACCAACGGTTCCTAAAGTGTAACCTCTTAGATCAGCAAAAAAATCCAACAAATAAACATAGATAAATATCTCTGGTATTACAAGTTTTAAAACAAAACAAGGGTGAGAAACACTTTTAAACTTCAAACTGTCATATCTCGAAAGTGACTCGGTATGCATTGGATCCTTTTTATTTAACTACGTCCAATTGGAAAATGAATTTTTATTCATTGGTTAAGGTCTGGGTGTTCTGGGTAGTGCCCCGGAGTGAATGCCATTGCTCTGGTACTCATAGTACAGAGTAGTTATATACATATAATATGTATATAACATACTTAATATACAAACATAATAAACCCACATTATATTCCCAATCTGGATCTTTTTTTATATCTGACAGGCGGATAACTCCACTCTACCTGATATAAAATGGAAAGTGGAATCCAAACGTGAAGGAACCTAGCGCAGTGTTAAAGTGTAAAACAAACCTACGATATGATATGAATTCCGTTGCTCTGATGCTTATATAAACCCTAACTTGAGACCAGGTAATTGGCGTTCAATTTCTAATCACATCCCAATCTTTAAAAACGTTTCGAATATTTACTATTTCACAGTAACAGCACACGCGATTAAAATAAGTAATCGATACAGAATGATTAACAAAACAAATGCACAATAAATTCAACTCAAGGCTGCACTTACGTTCAATGCCACTTAATCTATACCTTTGATATTGCAATTCTCAAGAACAAATCAAACATAAATGTTCTATTAGAAGAAAAGAATTTACAATCACCGGTTTAATGCGAATTTTAATGACGTAGAGATAAGTAACTTTACACAGGCAGCCTTCAGGTTAAGATATTACTTAATGTAGGTAACGGCGGAGAGGTATCCTAGGAGGATTTCCCCACGAAAAAATGGTATAGGTTATGTACAATAGATGAAAGATGTCATGGAGAAAGAAATGAATATATAGAGCTAATGTGGACGAGGCGTGGGGAGAGGTAAACCTCTTAAGGCCGGGTGAAAAGTACCAGAGACGAACGGGCATACGGAGACTGATGGGGGTGGAGAAGGCGAAGGTTTCTCAGGAGTGTAGCAGGTAGAGGTCTATAGTCTCTGTCAATCGCAATGGGAGACAGGAGTGATGATATGTATATGTATATGTAGGTACAATACGTGAATGAAGCTCGTGATGAAGGGTCACTGACTGGTTCGAAACATTTCGAACAAAAAAAGACTAAAATACGTGAGTTATTCGGTAATTTAATCAATACACGTGAAGACTGAAAACCACTTAATCATATTTCAGATTAGTCTTTTTGTTTATATCAAATTTAAGTAGCAGTACAGTTCCTTGTGAAAGAGTTCGTCCAGGGTAGTACTGCCACCTTACCCATTTCTGCCGCCAAGCAGTAATGTCAGCATTACTGTTCCGGTTTTGAAGGGGTACTGGTTAAATTAGAGGCACATGGGACTTGTCAACTTATGTCTCAGGGTGACGGGCGCAGTGGTAGCGCCTCTCAGATCTTTGCAATATAAAGCTCTGAGTGGCACTGTAACTGTTATGGACAGGCGTGTTGCTTACTGTTATAAACAAAAATGTCACTTGATGTTATAAACAAAAATATTTTTGATTTACATTATCATATCACATTCTATTATTTAAATAATAAGAAACTTGTGTTTGCATCCTTTCCTCCTACAGACATCTACAAAGCGCTCAACTTTACAACCGTCACTTGATCAATATTCTTCATTTGCATTCCACTAAATGGTGTTAGATAGTCAAAGGATCACATCACGGACGCTTTCAGGCAGAACACAGTACGAAGTATGAGTTTGAATTGTACCTTATTCCACGAGCAATTATTAGTAATTAATTAAATTAAAAGTAATTATTAGTACCTATTAGTAATCGTTCCGAGAGTATACAAATTGAATAGAAACTCGGACCCACTTCGGATGTCGATTGTGCACTAAGTCCAATTGGAATCCGAGAAAATACGATACTTGCTCACCTAGAGATATCACGACACTTCGGACACCTGTGACATTCCGGACCGTCACTTCTCGGGTTTGGAACTCATCGAATCGTAAGGTGCTGTTGATAAATATACAAATGTACGAACTTACAAATTGAATAGATAGAGGTTCAAACCATTCGACCTCTAGCAACCTTTCTCCTACTGAGCTAACGGTAGCAGATAAGCACTTTGTGGGATGCTTTTTAGATTATCCATCAAGAGTCAGTGACTTGAAACGTATCATATAAACTTAACCTTAAATGCCGCATACGCTGTTTTTACACCGCACCTGCACCAAAAACGGGTTCCAGAATCACTGACAAAACCTCGGAGGGTTTAAGGTCTATAAGAGGATTATGATGTTTAGCTGTCTACTATAACTATACTTCAACTTTGACGTTTAGTGGTATAAGTGTATATTATCAGAATTACCCAGACATTAACTGTATGTAGAATTAAGTTAAGGTGGAGGTAATAAGTAGATAAAAACAGTTATTTTTGCCTCTATTGAAGACGTATTCGGGTCACAGTACGTGCGGTCTGAAGATCAAGGGACAAGAAAATTATACCACTTAAGGTATTTATAATTATGTTAAAATGGTATAATAATAGATACACAAGTCACAATTAGTGAAAATAATATTATCAGCACAAACCTTCGTGACTGCAATCCACTTACAGTTGTACACAAGTTATGAAAATGTGAAAAAAATAAAAATACACACTAAACTAATAAAATAAGAAAAAGCTATAAGATACAAAATGTGAAATGCACTATAATTTTGGCCTTATCAATGAGAGAGTGAATAGGCATTATTTAGGCGTGCATGTTCTATCGTCGACCTCATCGTTACTTTCCATCAGGTGAGATCAAGTACTCACCTACATTTTATTTTAAAAAATATTTTAAAGCAGAATGAGGAGCAGTGTAATGCTGGCTTCCGACGGCCTGTGGCATCGCGGGCCGCAACGAGCGAGCTCGCGCTATCGCGCCGTGGGATGGCCTCGCCCGTACAAATCGGCGCAGCGCAGCGTGGCCAGTGATATCACGGGCCGTGGAAAGCCACCTTAATAATGGGGGAGTTGTTGCGTAAAATATGATGTAGTGAGAATAATGAACCAAATGCTTTGATGGTCACATGACAAAAATGTACACATTTGTTGTATAGGGAGTAGATAGTGTAGCGAGTTCAGAGTTCCAGCCCACCCCCAGTAAATGCTTTGAATTTGAGTTTGTTCATTATCAAGATGTACTCAGATTATTGTCTTAAATGAAACTTTAGTTAATTAATTAGGTCCTATATTAGCGTTTTCAATTATAGCCTGTTCAATAACAGCGTAGAGTTTTGACTCTACAAAATGATAATCAGTTAACAGTTTGCTGTTGCGAGTGATTCCGTTACGAGGCCGATGTATCAAGGACGGTTACGATTGGAGGGAGTGCCGGTAGATATCAGATATGATACAGGTATCTGTTATTAACTAACTACGTACTTGTAGAAGTTTCGAATTGATGTGCTTATCTCTATTTATGGTAGCTTTGCAGTATTTTAATAAAAGGTCGATGGTTCAAATCCCTGTGATGGCATGTATTTATTAATTTAATTTCTAAGTTACGTGCATTTGTGAATATTTAGTAGCAATGTGAGTTAAGGAAAACATCGCGATGAAATCTGCATGAACGTTCACAACCCTTGGAAAACGTGAAGACTGAACTTTCTCCTTTGAGGAGACCCGTGCCCAGAAAGTGGAACGTATAGGTCGCTGATGATAGATATGCAAATTAGACTTGACTAAACATTACTACTTTTTCATAAGGCTTTAGATTCCCTTAAGAAAAAAGAAAAATAACTCTATTAGTTACTCTTTGTAAATAGATGTTTCTGGATAATTTTCAGATTAGTTTTTTCTACCTAATTTCGGTGCCAATTTTCATTAATCATCGAAATAAATATAAACATAAAGTATTCGAGTATACTATCTCGAAATATTAAATAATATTTCAGATCACTATACTCGAATATTAAATAATATTCTAGAATATTTGAATAATAAAAAAAAGTGAAAAGTAAATTGAAAATTAACCCTGCTACACATTTACTAATTACAATATTTATCCAAAAATATCGTAGGAACTAAAGAACCTAAAGACGCTAGATAGATAATACTACCTGGTTACAGTAATTAAAATAAGTAACGTATACATTAAAAGACCTTGATATTTTAAGAGACTTGTCTGTGGAATAAACGCCAACTATCTCAGTTCAGCGTCCGATACGACGCGACTTTAACATTTTCCCTTATTTGATCTAAAGAACTTACTCTTGGTCTTCATTCTCTCTTTCGATCGACCTTCCCTTCTATTATGCTCCTAAGAAAACTGTTGTTACGTATTAGATAACCCAACATCTTTAGGCTTCAGTACTCTTCTTTTTGAGAAATTTCTCTTTTCCTGCTGTTCTAATCCTAAAATACCTACTAATTCTATGTAAACAAGGCACAAAGTAAATATGTATTTGGGGTGTTCGTTTCGTATTCTACAACAGTAACGCTCCACTGGTCACATGCAAGTATACATTACGAAAGCGGGCAGTTAGGCACCCTTTTCACAGTAAGCACTCGAGTGTTTCCTTACTAAAATGGGTTATATGATGTAAGGCAACAGCACACACGTGAATATACATTCATGCCCTAATTGTGATTGTGAGCACACTTAATAACCGATCTTACGTGCTTTGTTCAAGAGTTGCGCGTTTCTTAAATTTAGAACAGGAACAAGGATGTAGATCGTTGTTAGTCCATTCTATTTTTCGGTTGTTGTAGTAAATTTAAAACTGTTATTATTGACCAATGTTTACAGTTTGACAGTTAATTGTTGATAAAAAAAGACCTAAAACGTTGTTGGCGGGAAGAAGAGGAAAGATGAAGGGGACACAAAATTTTTTAACCTCAATCTTATGGCAATATTTTATTGTGTAAGTAAATATCGAGTTCTTAGATTTTCGCGATCGTTACACATAGGAAATGAAACTATTTTCCGGATTTAAATCGCGTATACTTGTGTTTTCAAACAAACCCACGTTTCGGGCCCTTTGCAGGTCCCATGGTCACGGTAGACTGAGGTGGTACAGTCATCAACCAGTTATAAGTCTAATATTAATGCAAACCACCCTATTGTTTCACTATAGTTACAAAAGTTATTAATTAAATACCTTATTTTTAATTTTACAAAGAAACATTCCAATTTAAGCTACATTATTTTACAAATTATTTTATTTGAACAATATGAATTTTTCTTAAGTTAAATTTACTATTAATCAATAATGAAAATTAGAATAAATTAAAACCTGACCTGTAAAGGGCCCGAAACGTAGGTTTGTTTGAAAAAACAAATATACGCGATTTAAATCCGGAAAATAGTTTCAATTCCTATGTGTAAGTAACCTTAACCTTTAATAAATTTATTTGAAATTATTGTTATTGTTTTTTCCAGCCTGCTGATATCCTATAGTATGTGAACGGTTAAGCCAGATAGACCTTACAGTGCGTTACTCCATGACCTTCAGCTTACACGCCCGACAGTGTACAGTGTAAAAGCAACGAGTGGTATATTTTTTAAGTGCTTTTCATAATTATGAAAACAAAATTAAATCTTACTTAAGCTAAAGACAATTTCACTTTCGAAATAAGATAAACAATACAACATGGAATCTTAATGAAATGTTGTGTCACGTCACACAGAGTTAACATGTAGGTGTATGTGCATACGCAGGTCATGTGCTGAGCATAATAACATGTCATCGCGGAATCTTAATTGTGGGGTTGATAATGAAGCCCTGAGGTAATGGTGTTAAGTAGGACGAATGACGTGGTGGGACAATTGACATGCCTATTACTACGTTTTATTATTTTGAACAAGGTTGTTTATTTAGGTATCCATTCTGCCTCACCCGTTTAGGTATCCATTCTACCTGCTGGATGCAAAATCAGAGGCTGAGTTCACTGCTGATATTTACCGGTTAGAAAACAATCACAGCAGTGGCGAATACATATAACAAGATTTCTCTCGGCTTACAAAAGAAACTGGTCAGCAGCTATTCCTAAAGGAAAACGAAAAGATTCCAGAAAGATTGAAACTATTATCCCCGATCTAAATCGATGTAAACGACGATGAACGTTTCGGACTCTTTACAGGTCCCATGGTCATTGCTAACTCAGTCCCGCCTTTATACGTCCCTTAGACACGGCTGGTTCATTTACAATATGTAGCAAATAAAAAAACATAGGAACTCAATATCCTAAGATACAGTTCTTTTACCTAGGTTAGGTGTTGTACAACCTTGAAATTTTTGCAAGTTATGGTGTAACCTGTTTATCTATATGCACAGGGTCAAGAACACGCCAAGCTTCAAACTTTTTTTTCAGTACCAGTAAAGCTTCTTTTGAATGAGTTCGACCAAGGAAGTACTGCCATTTTACCGATTCCTGCCGCCAAGCAGTAATGTCCGCATTACTGTGTTCCGGTTTCAAAGGGTAAGGGTGCTGGTGAAATTACAGGCACATGAGAATTGTCAACTTACGTTTCAGGGTGACGGGCGCAGTGGTATTGCCCCTCAGATCTTTGCGATTTAAAGCTCTGCGTGGCACTGCAACTGTTATGGACAGGCGTGTCGTTTACCACCAGGCCCACGACTTGTTCGTCCCGTCACTTGGTATTATAAAAAAAACTAAAGATTTAAATTCAACTTTATGCAGCTTGCGATCAGAAGGGCCGCTTATTTTGAATAAACGGTTTTTTATCTCTAGCAATACGGCCCGTAGCGGTTTCACGAGTCCATACAAACACACAAAGCATCTGTCTTTTATAGTCCAATGAAAAGTGTCTATACTCCGTCTCGTTTCCACGTGTCAAAAAGTACAGAGAAAGATAAATGGATGACAGTCACGTTTCGGTCAGTATTAGTGAGTCCAAATTGAAAGTTAATAAGAAGATGACACTGCGAAAGTAACATTTTCATATAGCAAGATTACAGTAACGTTTGTTTATTTTGAAATTGCCGCTTTCGGCACTGTTTTACAAGAATTGTATTGTTACTAGATGATCTGCGGATTATGCACCGAGTACATAACCAAAATAGAGACGAAATAAGGGCCATCATCTCTGAAACTCAATCAAATGGGACTTATGAATATCAACTCTCGTTTGCACTGAATTAAATATGCAATTTTTCAATTTTCGCCATTATAGCAAAGCTCAAGTAAAACTGGTCAGGCAAAACAATTGACTGGTGTCTATGCGTCTTGCAACTCCCATTACGTCATCTCATTTTATTCATTAAGCACGCGTCTAGTGTTGCACTGTAAAAATAAAATTATGTATCGATATTTGTAAGTATAATTAATTATTATTATTGTATAATGATGATTTATTTAAATAATCGGAACCAATTCCCCGGACAGTCCATACTGTTTATGGGTTTTATTGGAGAGACCTGACACTGGGACGAAATATGTGCTGTTATGATGATGATGACATCTTGTAACTACGTCTGGTTCGAATCAGTGGCAGGTCTCAATTAAAAAAGGACCAAAACACGCTTGGGCGGTTTAAGTTCTCATTTAAAATATGTATAGCCTACCGAAAAAAAAACTGGTAATATTTTTGTATTATTTTTGAAGATTTAGTAAGGAACCGGGCCTTAAAGAAAAATAGATTATCAACACCAATGACTTACTGGTTCCTGAGAGAGTTTCCTTATACCTTCTATGGTTTCGGATTTCCCCATACTGTCCCATTTAAAAAAAACACTGTATATATAAATCTTGACTATCGATTTCGATAATATAATATTCGTTCATTCGCAGCAACTTGCTTGCCCAACTCTAATGTGATGTTTCGAATTCATTTTATCGAGTTGTCACCGAAATCATTTGGCGGAATAGTTTTCAAACAAATTAAATCACATTTCGGCTCTATTTTGGTTATATGCTCATGGTCATATGTAAATGTCGACATTTGTGG
>NW_020653854.1:876234-903481 GCF_003589595.1 Hyposmocoma kahamanoa | reverse complement strand
ACGCAGTCCGGCACGGGTGGTCCGCTGATGGAAAGGAGAGGAAGGGACAAGGTTGAATAACTCTTCAGAGCACTCACCGTGGTACAGACGATAGAATACGCTAAGAGACGCTATATCTCTGCGAAGCTGTAACGACTCCGCATGCTCAGTTACATGAGGATCGTTGACAACACGGAAGGCGTAGCGCTGCAGTCCATCTAGGGCATCGAGCAAGTACTTGGCAGAGCCGTCCCAAAGGTGCGAACAGTACTCCATGCTGCTTCGGACCTGAGCTTTCTTCAGTCTCCGCATTCATTCGCAAGCATTCCGGCGAAGGCGAATTGGCAACCACTTGAGTTTAGTACGAAAATCAGACACGTGATCATATTTACGTAAGCCAAATATGAATCTAATGCTAAAATTTTGGAGTCGCTCAAGTTTATTCAGTTGCTCTTCAGTGAGATTGAGGTAGCTGACATCGGCATAGTCTAATAGAGGTAAAAGAAGGGATTGTGCTAGTGAAGTTTTAGTGGCAATAGGCAGGAAATTTCGAAGTCTCCTTAAGGATGCAGCCGACGCAAACAAAAAAATAGTATTTATTGTGTAGAAGTTTGTTTTCGTCAAGTTCAGTTTTCGCTTGCAATTAAGAGGTGGGTGTTTAAGCGAAAAGCACTTAAAAAAGTTTCCTTTTTAAAATAAATACGTACATAAGCACGCTTTTTATTTTAAGTGTAAGCGTTGGTCAGTTCTATACCTAACAATTTCATTTTTCAACAACGTGCCTAAGTTCCTAAATCCTGTCACTCAAAAACACTCAAAGGCACTCGCGGGCGCTAAAAGGCACTCGCGGACTCTAAAAAGCACTCAAGACACTCAAAAGCACAAAAAAACACTCAAAGGCACTAAAAACATTAAAGAGTACCAAAAGGCACTAAAAGGCACTCAAAGGCATTCAAAGGCACTCGCGGGCATTAAAAGGCACTGAAGACACTCAAACGCACTCAAAGGCACTCCTGGCTCTCGCGGGCACTCAAAGTACTCGCGGGCACTCATGGGCTCTCACGGGCTCTCAAAAGCACTCGTATGCATGCCTTGCTACCTCGCACATCTCTAGTGAAATCGCAGCCTAATCGAATCTTGGATGTTACATTACAGCTCGCCGGTGAAGGAGGTAGTTTGTAATGTAATTCTCAAAAACGAATCTTGCATTACATAACAGGCGAATGTTCTCGGCGAAGAAGCGCTTTAAGTGAAAACCGTTTAAAAAGCACGCTTTTTTTTATAATAATAACAATAATAATAACGCACACACTCAACATAGGGAAACCCTGTATCGCGGGTGCCATGGACACACATATAGACAATCACTAATTACATCCAAACTCACGAGGGAAATAAATGGAGGCCATACAAATATTTCTCCCGGCCCGGGAATCGAAGCCGCGACCTCTAAGTGGCAGTCTCCGTGACAGAATGATAACCGTTCGGCCACGGAGGCAGTTAAAAAAGCTGCAACGTTTAAGCGTTTAAAAAAATAAGCAGTTTTTCCCATCTCTATTGGCTACGCATTACGCAGTAAAGTCAATCGTTCAAAACCAGTCTTTCTAATTAATAAACCATTCATTCTCGTCAATTCTCGTTTACGTGACAGACAGTGCAGTTGAGGATTGTCTTTGTGTGAATTTTTAAGTTTTTTATTATTTACGAACTATAAATGGGCCTTATTTTTAAAAATAAATACTGTGAGGTAATATAAAACAAAAATAAATTTATACATTTCGGAGCACCAAATAATTGGCGTTGAAACCGTAAAGACGCAAGTGAATAATTTGTATAGAAACAATAGTGATTTTTGAGTCAGCTGAAAGTGAATCATTTATCTACTTGTACGTTTAAACGGACTGCATAAGAGCAGAACGTGTGCGACAACCTGTATCTGGTAAGATCTATTTGTAATATTTCAATAAAGCGTACCTAATTAGTGTCAAACGCAACTCTGTGACCTTTGAGTTTCGTTTTTCTCGCTTACAAAACAAACTATTTCTATTTCATACTTTTTATTTATTATTTATTTACTTATAAAGCATTGGCTTCAGATCCATCAGCTTAATGGTAACAAATAATCAAGAAACGCACAATGTAATATACATACATAAAGTAAAAATTAATTTGTGTAAACAATGTAACTACTAAAACCCGCCATTTTTTTCAAAAACTTTATTTCTTGCACAACGTTGCGTTTCTTACAGTTTTTTGACACCACATTGTATTATGTAAAACTATTTTAACAGTATAAATTTTGTTATATTAGCTGACTAATACCTAGGACATTCTCTTGATGTATTTGGGTTTTAGTCAACTATTTTAGAAACCTTATTTTAGTGCCAGAACAAATGTACCTGTTGTAACTGCTAATGTGCAGAGTAAACACACGAACATTCAGTTCATTGTTAGCATATTTAAATTACTGTGCTAAAATACTCGTTATTTTCTTTACTTCACTGAATTTAGTACTATTGTAATGTTATTGTATATGTCGAAATTTAAAGTTTAAGTATAGTGAAATCTGAATTAACACACTATATATTTGGTTTGTTTACAATCTTGTTGTATGTTTTTATTCTGTTCTGCCTTATCTGATATGCACACACCTGACACTCACTTGTCCCGAATTATTTAAAATGTTGCTTCCGATTCCATTGCGAAAAGGGTGTAATGTGTTAAATGTTGATAATAATTTATATTAAACATGTTGACAAAATGTAACCTGAGATATTCTGTCACATATTATCACATGAAAAATGTTCATATTAGAAACAAGTTTATTTTTGTCTCCATGAACTATTAGGATCTTAATAAAATATACTTCAATACATAATTATAATTAGTTTTCTATTGTTAAATGAGTTTTGCTGCAATTTGCTTGCAAAATCGGCAAATATTTGTATTATTTATTATTAAACAAACACTATATCTTCACTTCATTGATTTTCTGAAATAGTGACCTATTTCAAACACTAATTTCGTGAGGAAAGTTGTATACAGGCCTAATGGTATTATGTAATTATTTTAGACAATGGAAAGCTCAGTGTCTGACACAGGTCAAAATTTAGCACATATTCTTAATACGACTGTGTATTTAGTAAATAAAAATTCTTTTGATTCGTGCCACTGTTGTTGAGAAGCAGCAACTGTAATCTATCGCAAACTCGAATATCTTTTTTACGAATTTTATAACTCCAAACACAGTTCAACTTCTTTTCATTAGTACAATGACAGTTTTAGTATAAATTTGCAACATAGAATAATCATATATGTGCAAAAAATTGCTTACTAGCCTACCAGGCATGCCAAATGTTCTTGTATATTGCAGACACATGTGAAATCTGTGTACCCATTTTGCTATTGTGATCAGTAGAACTATGAGTATTTATAACATCCTGTTCGCCAGTCTGTACCCATATGGGTGGCAGATTTTGTCAAAACAATTATGAAGTCAACTAATTTTGAGCCTTGCCCGAAAGGTTGAGCTAGTTCTTTCTGAGAAATAAAGTTGAACCTGCATGTTTAGAGTCCCCTGAACACACAAAAATGACCCTCTTCCTGTTTGATAGTGTGTATGTTTGGAAGGTCAAAATGTACCTATGACTGTAGTAACCAATGTCAACAATCATATTAATGTGCTAACAAATGGATTTGCAGTAAAAATATAGTTATTTAAATGTCTTACTACTAAAATTGTACAAAAATAGAGATGTCGGCAGATAGTTTAATGTGAATATATGTATATATTATACATGTATACTCATCAATGAAATCACCACTTGCTAAAAATATATATTAATATATGAAATATTAATTTGAATATAAAATATGAAACCAAATCTTAGAAGAAAAGTGGCCAAAGAAGAGGAGAGCTCGCTCTAGGGGATATGTGTACACACAGATTAGAACCAATTTAAAAAACTAACAAATTTCAATTGAAAAGTTAGTTTAAGTTACTCCTACCGGGATTCGAACTCGGAACCTCATCATAAAGACCTGCTAAGGTAGTTTTTGCATAAACATTATATAGTATTGTGTAAAAACCGCCTTAAAGGAAACAATTTTTTTATTAATATGATTAACTGCCTCTGTGGTTGAATGGTTACCATGCCATGCAGAGGTCCTGGGTTCGATTCCCAGGCCGGGAGAAATATGTGTATGGCCTACATTTATTTGTCTCGTGAGTTTGGGTGTAATTTGTGGTTGTCTATGTGGGTATCCATGGCACCCGCGACACAGGGTTTCCTTAGTGCGGGGCTATGTAGTGTGTGCGTTATTATTTATTATTTAATGATCATTATTTTATTTTTTCTATTTATTTGTTTCGGGCATCCAACAGCTTACGTGTGGCGCACTTCCGGAATAAGTAAGAGAAAATACTATAAATGGTCAGAAATGAATTTATTGTTTCTCAAAATATTCTCCATTAGCGTTAATACACTTTTTCATAAGAATGAACCAATTTTAAAAAGATTTATGCCACTCCTCCGTGACAATCTCTGAAACATATTTTTCATACTCTTAGACAGCCTCTTCAGGTGATGAACATCGTTGATCGCGTAACTGGTTCTTAATTTTTGGAATAATAGCCGGGTCGGTACTGTACGCTAGATGGCTCATAAGGTCAACGTTGTTCACCTTCAAAAATTCATTTGTCTGACTGGCCGTGTGAGAACTGGCACTATCGTGGAGCAAGATGATACGGCATTTACGGTTATTTTTACTGAGTTTGTCAATAACTTCCGGCAAACATATGGTCGTGTACCAATCACTATTCACGGTACGATTCTCCAAAGCGACAGTAGCCTCTTAGAGGCACTTTGCACGCGCGCCACTTTGGTTGGTTCGGCTCATCTCGAAAGAACCATACGCTCGATTGCTGCTTTGTTTTAGGATCGTAACTATAAATCCATGTTTCGTCACCTGTTACTATGTCCCACACCAAATTTGACGCCCCTTCGTTGAATCTGGTAAGCATGGCATTGCACCAAGTGACGCGATCCGTATTTTGAGCCTCGGTCAAATTGTGTGGGATCCACCGAGAGCACAACTTTTTCACACCGAAATGTTTGTGTAGTATTGATTGTATTTCACTCTATGGTATGTCACATGCCTGTCTCTTTTGATCATACAGGGCACAGCATCGATGTTTTTGTTGTTGACAGCAGTGGACGAGCGACCATCACGAAATTTGTCACTGAGATTTAGACACTACCGCGTTTTAATTCTGCAAATCAGCTAAATAGTCGTCTTGCATGGTGCTTCATCGCCAAAACAGTTTGAAGCCGAGCCAAGCTCCGCTGAGCTGCTAAATTACTCTTAAAGTTGTAGAAAATCATATTACGAAAATTTTCACGAGTTAAATCCATGGTGATGTAGACAAACAATTTCTAAAATGACGCTACAATGTAAAAACAAGTGACAGTCAGATGAAACACTGTATTCTACAGCCATTCATCATTCCATTTTCATATGTTGTAATTACTTTTTAAATATTGTTTATGTAAGTGGCCAGTTCCGGAAACTTATAGTGCGCCCTATGTACAATATATTAACATTGAAAGATAAACAATTAATGCAACTACGCCAATTACGGGATACTACTAATATTTTATTAAACTTACAAAGTACCGCTAATAATTCGACAGCCAGAGTATCGCGTGTCTGTGTGTGTTTGCGTGTTAGTTAATTAATTTAACTTAACTTCAATTAAATGTCTATTTATTTTTGTTTTCTTTCTTTATTTTTTATTATACGAAATAATTTAACACTACACAAACACAATTCACAGTTCTTGATACAAATATTTTTAATTGAAATGAATTAGAAAGTTTTTTAGTTAATGCTCTGTAGACAAAGGCATTTGTTGTGAGCTTTATTGTCTTCTCTATTTAACTCTTATTGTATATCTCTCAATGTGATTGTCAATAAAATCCATAGATTGCCTTTACATTCATTATTTAATGGTTTAACAACTTTAACAGTGTGTTATTGACGTCCAAGGGGCACTGTGAAGATTAAAGACATTTTAATTAATTGAGTACAGTAACAAATATCAAAGTTGGACATTATTTTGTCAAATCACATAACTACTTACTTTCTCCTTGGAGATAATTTTGTTTGTCCGTTATTCGTAGTACAGAGGATAACTCAAATGTATCTTTATTTCATAGGAAAGTACATTACACTTGTAATCCTCACATTGATTTAACTCTACTACTACTACGGCAGATTCCCCCAAGGAGAATAATAATAATAAATAATAATAACAACGTGCACACACTGAACATAGCCTCGCACTAGGGAAACTCCGTGTCGCGGGTGCCATGGACGCACACACAGACACCCACAAATTACACCCAAACTCACGAGAGAAATAAATGTAGACCATACAAGTGTTACTATCTGCCCGGGAATCGAAATAAGAAACTTTAGGGTATCGCCCTTTGTAAATTAACATTGATTTATTTATCACTTATATAGGTACAATGTTAATTTCAACTATCTTAGATCGAGACAAGAGCTAAACGGGACACTGCCATGGATTTTTGTCATCCAGATATGCAGAAGCTATAACCTTCAGTATAAATATATGTCTCACTATAGTATTAAACCACGTAAGTGGCAAATTTTGAATGTCAACCGGAATTTTATTAGAGAACTTTATTTATACTTTGCCTCTTAAATGAAATCATAACTTTGGTGAAGTGGACTGTCGAAAACAGCTAGGTAATATTTATTCCTCGTATTAATGTTAGTCTATAATTATTTTTCATAAAAAAATAATACTTTTCTTGAAATAAATTACATTTTCACAAATGTACTGTGTGTGACGCTACTGCAAGAATGTTAATTTCTTTGAATTGTCTCTCAAAGATATTTTGTGGCTCAGGTTGTAAACTAGCACGTTTTGGCAGGACAAATATTCTTATAATATCGGCGTATTAATGATGTGGTTCGTAATTTTGTAAGTGCCTTCTTTTTAGTCTCCTTTTCAAACGGATATTTATTCCTATTCATAAATGCGTTCAGCCTAATTTGATACTTTTAGAATAACGCTCATAATCCAACGGAAGAAAGTGCGTCAGTGTTAATATTTTTTCTTAAAGTGGAAAGCCGTTTTTGACTCTACAAGCTTTGACTTTGCCTGAATACTTATTGTTTACTTTCATATCTTAAAAGCGATTGCATTGTCCCACGGCAATATATTTCTAAATCATTGTAAAGGAATGTTTGTACCGTACCCGTACAATACGGTGATGTTTTTTAAAAATTTTATATATCTACTTGATACTTAATTCCGAGTACTCCAGCATCGTATCGCGCGTCCCGGATGAAACGATAGGCATCAGTGAAACTGCATTTTATTATTACAGTAGGCGTTCAAGATACGAATGTCGAGCGATTTGCGATGCAAGAATTATGTCAAGTAAGGCAGACATGTTATTTTTCAATAAAATGTTGATTACCTCACGACAATGTTTGATACTTTTATAACACATAATTTATAATTCATAATATATGTACATACATACATTACGTATTGTAAATGTTATTTATGTTGAGAAAAAAATATTTTTTTTTATGAAATGTAGTGACAGACATAACATTATTACGAGGAATAAAAATAAACTAGCTGTTCTTGACAGTTGTCTTCTTAAAGTCTCAAATTCATTTAAGGTGCAATATATTAGCTTGTATAATAAGATCCCGATTGATATTCAAAATTTTCCATTTACGAGATTTAATACTATAGGGAAAAATTTTATAATAAAGGTTAACATACAACTTCTGCGGTAGGTAGGTACTTGGATGACATAAACTCCGTACCGAGCACTAAAAAAACCGACCTCAAAAGTACGTGGAATTACATATAATTACCAAGCTTTATTGAAGTCGTCCACCAATGTACTATTACAACATAGAATTCTTTAGCGAACTATGTAAAGTAATTATTTCCGTCGAAATTGCAAATTACGTCCATTGCATCCGTGTTAACGATCTGACAGACCGCATTGGTTTACTCATGCTTGTCGGCCTTATTCGCGAAGAAATGTAAACTAGAATAGTATAACAAATGAGTTAATCTTTCTAGGAAATTGATAGTCAGCACGGTGATCCAGATAGCGCACTAGCAATTGCAGAAATCAAACTGGAATGGTTAATCTAGTGCTATTACAAAAGTACGTAATACAGAAAAATGTGTAGTGTGCGGGAATTTGACGGAGTGAAGAACACTGATCCGTAAACGATGTGACATATATATATGTATATGATAAAACGTAGTGACAAAAATATAGAAAGCGATGTTCAGATTGTTAACCCATTCATGGTGAGTAGTTTCTAGTACCGGAAACAAAAATATCTTTTCCTTGTCGTAGCATTTAGATTGTTTCAATATGAAATGTTTAATGTAAATCATTGAAATTTCGTCAGTACGTTGTTGTTGATAATTATTTATTGAGAAGCAGGCAGCAGCTACACAGAAAACATTAGGAATTTCACTGTTACATAAATATATCGGAACAAATTCACGTTTTCACAATGCTGTTGCTTAGACTAAAATTTTATGATTTGAAATAACCGTGCTAGACATTTAGATCTATATAGGTAGATAGATCTATTAGTAGAAGATTAGTCCTTTTGGCCTTTCCATAAATTCACACCGCGAAACTGAAAACAGGAATTCAAATTAAATCAGCACAGAGTACTAAAAATTATTTACATTCTAAACTACTTACGAGCAAGTGCGATGAAAAGTACGTAATTAATTTTCGTAAAATTTGTACCTTTATCCAGCAGTGGAATCATCAGCCTAATTGTAATTATACATGGAATTATAAATTTGTAACGTACGTCTATTAGACGATATTATTGATTAATTTTCTCGTCTGAATACGTTTAACTGGTTGCAATTGCAGTTCAACTTATCGGTTCAAGGAAATCCTTTCGACCTCATTGCGGCTCCCACATCAATCTCAATTGAAGTGTTGAATCTTATTTCCTTTCACTTAAACTTTAGTGAATTTATTAGGATCATTACCACTGATTTGCGGTCATTCAGACAAACGCCAATTTAGCAGTAAAACAGTATCTTTACGATATACGATCATAATGACATATGATCTTACTCCGCTTTCAAATCTTCTAAAGTGTCAATATCAGGCATTCACAGAAGGGTTTACGTTCAACATGTCAAGTTAAATTTGTCTCATGCTAGTTACACTAATTAGTCTCTAGATAGATAACCTCTAATCATGTACAATACTAACAAGATAAAGTATAGAAAAATGTCTCCAATGCGCATGTATCTTTATCAACCAAGTCCATATTAGTGGACAAAGAGCATGAAAACAATATCTTTACAACCATCCGCCCTTCGTTCTCGATTTGCACCGGAGTAAGGCAATGTTTATCCATGCCGGTGCCGAGCGGACTTGTCGCGTCACCAACTGGAGCGGTGACCTGATTTACTCATCCCACATACGATACTTTAGGCGCTATTGGCTACAAGCAGCCCGCAAGTAGAGGCGAATATTCTATTTTCACACAATGGATATAAAATCGACACAGCCTCCGGTTGCGACCACTGCGGCAGTCGGACACTGTCGCCGGTTGCCGCAACCGCCATTGTATGAAAAAAGAGTATTTGCTTCTAGTTACCGGTTGCTTGTGTCCAACACAAGACACGAGAGTAAACTATGTCAGCTTGAATTCAAATTTTTCCCGTTCTAATACGGTTCATTTTGCTTGGATCGAGCGGCAGGAACACTGGCATTATTTCAGAATTTATTTTTTTACAAACGTCATTAAAGCTATTTCAAAAATGTACATCGTATAGTATTGTAGGTGTTGTATTTAGTTCAGTGGATATAAAAAAAAAACAATATGTATGTAAAGTAGGTACCTATTGAATATACGGTCTTGTAAAATTTCGAGATGTTTGTTTTTTTTTTCTATCGTCAAAGTGTCGTTATTCAGGTAGTATAAATTCTTAACATCGGCTTTATGCACTTTTGCGACAACATCGGTGGCATTTCTTTGTGTTGGTCATCGCGAGTATAAAACCACTCTCACTGGAGGCGTTCGAATTTGCGCCGAGCCTTATTGAACTGAATTGTTTTTTTATTGCAAATTACACTTTAAATCGTGGTGTGTTTGATTAGCGAGTCAATCGCCGATTGTAACAGTATCGTTGAGTGCGTTGACCATCACGACTCCTATTGTTAGACTTCAACTCACTGTGTGTTTTGACAATATTCACCATCGCATACGTGTCACGTTTCACATCAACCTTTGCATTTATATTGTTTGAGTTTCAAGTATCAAATTGCACGTATCGACCTGCTTATGATTTTAAATAAACATAACTGTGCCATCATTTTATTCGTACTAACAAATGTGACACTGTCATGAAATATTACGTTATATTGTAGAGACGGGTTTGAACAGTTTTTTTATAATGCCTAGTGACGCCACGAACAAGTCGCGCGCTTGGTAGACGATCTCTTTTACAAGCTCTACTGCTACTAAATTTTTATTTAGAAAACTTTTTTTTTAATATTATGTTTTTATGTTCCTATCAAAAATAAACTACTATCGACGTATTTTTTAATTGGAGATTAGAATGACAACAATATCACAATGAAAAATAATATTGCTATGTTCATTGTTTAGTGATGAATTCGGATCAGTTCACAAGGAGAAACATAATCAGTGAAAAAGAAACGTTACAGATTTTTTACTATTGTTTTATCCACTTAACTTAGTAGTGGTAGGGCTCCTTGTGAAAGAGTTCGTCGAGGGTAGAACTGCCACCTTACCTATTTTTGCCGCCAAGCAGTAATGTCAGCATTACTGTGTTCCGGTTTTGAAGGGAAAGGATGCTGGTTACGTCTCAGGGTGACGGGCGCGGTGGCATTGCCTCTCAAATCTTTGCAATTTAAAGCTCTGAGTGGCACTGCAACTGTTACGAACAGGCGTGTCGCTTACCAGCAAGCGCACGACTTATCGTCCCGTCACTTGGTATCATAAAAAAAACTTTCACTTACATGCAGAGTCTACACGTTGCTATAACTTCTGTGACCAAATTATTATTATTATTATTTTTAAATGAATACGTATGAATATTTATTAAAAAAGAATATTTTGTCTTGATAATCTACTGAGTGACTCAGTGAAGCCGATCATTTAAAACAACACTATATTTATTTTGTCAAAAAACTGACAACCCTTAACATCAGTTTATTATCTCTAATTAAAAATCCGGCTTTAGGTACAGTATGACAACTTGAGAGTCACTAGCCTCCCTAGATACCTAAATCTTAGTTGTTAATAAACTTCTCATACATACATATTTAGAGTATATTTGATACATAATCAGCCTTACAAAAGGAACTATAATCAAAACGTTGTTAGTAAATTTTTCCACCTACAAGTTTACTTGCAGAACAATTTACGTTTCGTATCGCGTCGTTTCGATGAACCGTGTGTTGTTGGCATACTAGGTATAAACTTATACAATTCTCGTGAATTGCTCTCAACGTAGCACGTATTAGGTACGTGTCGTGCACAGCCATAATATAAACTGTTGCACTATATGTGTAATGAAATAACTCGTAGTCTTAACTTGTTTATCTTTATTTAAGTGTCGCACGGCATAGGCATCACTCAAATGGCATGTTGGGCTGAACATCAGCCCGCAATGTCATGAGTTGTTTTCGTGTGCAATAAGACGTGTTTACAATGTTCAAAAAGACCATTCGTTTGCTCTTGTTTTCCGCATCCTCCACATTCGTTTATTAATAGAATGTGAACTAAACAGACGTATTCTAAATGATATATAAAACGTAAATTATATAAATAAGACAGTCACTTAATGGAAAACGGCTACCACAAAATTTCTATAATTTAAAAAAATAAATTGTAATTATTATTTATCTCTTAAGCTGATTCTTCCGACCCAGAAAGTGCAGACATGGGGAAAAGTAAATACAGCAGTGGCGTCTATAGATACCAGGCTTCATATAGAAGAAGTTATAACCAGTTAAACCGCACTCAAATATGCGGTGGTCTTCTACGTAGGTAATGGGTGCTGGTGAAACTGTAGGCACATGGTACTTGCCAACTTTGACATAGAATCACGGGCGCTTCTTAACAATTTAAAGCTTTAAGTGGAATTGCAAAGTCGAGCGCTTGGTGGTAAGCGACACATAATAGCTGCCGTGCCATTTAGATTATACATATAGATTATTAGGGGCACTGCCACTGCGCCCGTCACCCTGAAACATAAGTTGACAAGTCCCATGTGCCTGTAATATCACCAGCACTCTTGCCCTTTCAAACCAAAACGCAATAAGACTCATATCGGTACCTCAGTACCTCCCTGGACGAACTCTTTCACAAGGTGCTCTGCTGCAACCAAAATTACGTTGATGTGGACACGATGCTTATACCATCAGGCGTACGACTTATTCATTTACTTGGTATTATAACTTGGTATTATAAAAACTAAAACACATTTTTTCCTCTGATCAATAGTTAACGGTTGACGGTTGATTGTCTTGACTGCGCGTCTTTACAAAATGGCTTCTATACGCCTCTTAACTCGTGTTACAAGTTGAGCGTGTCAGCTCAGGAAGCTACTGGCGACTTCCAGCCGATGTGCGCAGACGGCCGTTCCTTGTGAACTACGGTGGATAGAGTGACGGGGTTGTCAAAGTCGGTGTGGACACTATTTTGATGCTTAGGTTCAAGAAATGCCAAACTAGAAAGTTTACAAGATGAGTGAAAATCATACCAATTTATGAACTAAAAAAGAACCATTATTGGCGAACCACTAAACTTTGAGTAGACAGACTGAAGGAACATGAAAATTTAACCAAAAATTACTAATTTTCACATATACAATTTGTGCTATTCTGATAAAAATATCGCATTGACAATACACGAACCCTGTTCGGGCATTGCATGCAAATGAACATTACAATAATGAAACAAATACGTGATTAAAAATTAAAATAAATTTAACATTATTTAAAATCAATGTTGCTAGGAACTTTAATTTCATTACATACATAAGCTATACCTCAAAATAGGTTGAAATGTGTCCATTGACAATTTGTCGTCGGAGATAGTGCAAATCCGCACAAAACCAAATTTCACAGGAGACGGATTTAACGTTATTACATTGTTATTTCAATGGCTACGACTTTAGTTTTTGCACAGTAAGCATTAATTTATGTTGTCTACGGACTGATAACAATAGATTCCCGTAAATCACGCTTATTTGGTTGCCACGACATATACGCGGATTTCATTTGGCCACTAAATTACCGAAATGGAGACTCATAATCAAATTCTAGTTACGCGTAATTACACTTTGCCCGACGTTATATCTATATTCGGGATGAAACTGTTTTTTTCAGATCTAAATCGCGTATGTTTGTTTTACAAACAAAGCAATGTTTTCATCATCGTCAGCCCATTTGTAAGTTCCATGCTTGAATACAGGGTCTCCTTTCAGGCGAGGGTTTAGGCAATGCGGGTTGCGGATTTCATACGTTTTCCTAGGCTTCATGAAGTTTTTCTTCACCGAAAAGCTCATGGTAAATTTCAAAATAAACTTCGCACATAAATTCCGAGAATCTTAGAGATCGATTTGAACCCACGACACTCTGCTTGAGAGGCAGTAGGTCAAACCGTTAGGCTACCACGGTTCTCATCTATATCGACGTGTTTACTATTAAGAATTCACAGAATGAAATAATCTTTCGGCTAAGTTAATATCGTCAGCAGAACAATTACACTCGACACCACAAAGATAATCTAGACGCTGGCACCTAGATGATGCGCATTTAAATTCGACGACCGCGCGTTGTTAATGAGACACCCACATGGTTAGATTGCGACTTAGTTAGGTTGATAGAGCAATGAACGTTTGTGTTGTGTATGATATCATTTGTCATATTAATTATAGCTCATAAATGTTATGGATTGTTACAGCATGGGCTCTCCGATTGTTTAGAACAGGGGCAGAAACTTGATAGTGGCGCTCCCTCTCTCCTGCGTTTTAGACAAATTGTTAAAAAAACTGACATATATAATAGGGGTTAAAGTATGAAATTGCCGATTTGTACTGAAAATGTAAATTGTTTATTTTTTAAATTTTTAACAAATTTATTTAATCAAAATAGTTGCCATTATTATCTATACATTGCTGCCATCTAATGGGAAGGTTATTAATGCCTTTGCGATAGAACTCCGACGATCTAGACTGCACAAACTGTGTGAAAGCATTTTGTACTGCCTCCTGGGAAGAAAACTTCTTGTCACGTAGATAATTGTCCAAATCACGAAAAAAATGGTAGTCCGTTGGAGCAAGGTCTGGTGAATACGGAGGATGACGAATGGTTTCTAACTGCAGTTCCTGAAGGGTCAAAATGGTTTCTCGTGCTGTGTGAGGTCTCGCGTTGTCGTGGAGCAATAATGGTGAAGATCGATTCATGAGTCGGGGCTGTTTTAGTGCTAGTTTTGTCAACATGGTTCGGAGTTCGGCACAATAGACATCTGCCGTTATTGCTTGACCAGATCGGAGAAAACTATAGTGAATAACACCATGCTGAGACCACCAAACAGTTACCATTACCTTTTTATTGGTAAGTTTTGCTTTAGGACACTGTTGTGGCATTTGACCTGGGGTCAGCCATTGCATTTTTCTTTTCCGGTTATCATAAAGAATCCACTTTTCATCACATGTTACAATTCGATCCAATATTCCTTCATTTCTGTACCGGTTCAACAAGGCAACACAAGTTTCAACACGCGTTTCTTTCTGCAGATCAGTCAAATCATGAGGCACCCATTTTTCGTATTTTTTTATTTTATTGATTTGACGCAAGTGAGTCAATATTGTGGGTAAGGTAACGTTAAACCATGCCGCTAATTCCTGGGTAGTTTGACTAGGATCGGCTTCCACTATCTCTCTTAATTAATCGTTATTCACCTGTGTGGGCGGTCTTCCTCGTGGCTCGTTCTTTAAGTCGAAATTTCCATCACGAAAGCGTTTAAACCAAAATCGCACGCTGCGTTCATTAGTAGACCCCTCTCCAAACGCAGCATTGATATTGCGGGCTGTTTCTGCCGCGTTAGTTCCGCGTCGGAACTCGTATTCAAAAATCACTCGAATTTTCGCAGTATCCATCTTTCTTGTCTAAATTGAATAACAAAAACAATTGAAAGTCGATATTCACATGTTTCAAATTTAAAAAAAAAAATCACAGAAACCATTTGAAAAAAGTTTCATTCGAAAACCTCAAACCATGAAGATTCTATGAAAATTCAAAGAACCTATTGCAATAAAACGGCAATTTCATACTTTAACCCCTAATATAATGGGTGCCATTTTTTGTGACCGGTACAATAAGAACCCTTTAATAAAATTGCATTCTTTATTAACTGTTTGCTAACAACTTTCTAATTTGCAATAAAATTAAATGCATGAAACATGTAACCAGGAAAGATAACAGATATCAAACGTTTAAAAATCGACTTAGGTTAGGATACGTTCATAAATGAATTAGGATGTGTTCAAAAACCAACTGGACGTTTTAAAATCAAATGAATTATCGATAGAGCAACGTGTGCTGCATGCTAGGCACTTTGTGGAACAAATATATGTTTTTTTTTCCCCAAACATTATACATATTTCAATTTTTAATAAATTGATATTCAATTCTTTTTATGTGAAATCACTCCATTAGTTTGTTATAATTATTAATACAAAGATCGAACACTCCGAAAATATTCCTTCAATCCGGCCGGATTCGAACCAACGTCTTCTAACATACCGTGCCAGACGCTATACCAACTAAGCAAGCAAGCGGAGCGATAATATGACCATTCTTGATCACTACGATAGCCCGCGAAAAATCTTGCACCTTGAGTTTAAATGAATAAATACTAGAAGACTAATTGTGGAGTTTAGCTTACTTAACCATAACAGAACAATTCTACTGCTGTTAGAATAATATATACAGTACCTTATGTTACTGATACTATCCAATAGTTGTTTATATTCATAAGTTGAGCAGCATAGTGAATAAAGGCAATAACCTCTCTGTTTTGAAATCTAGTCATAACCATAACCATAACACACAGTTCCTACGCACTAATGGTTATCGTAGTTACCCGTCTAGTACCAGAGTTATTAAAACTAGGTATTTTTTAAAAGAATCCGAGAAAAACACGTCACAGTTTAGCTGACACGTCAGGAATGCAGTGCGCAGAATTGCCCTGTAGCAGCACCAACGAGTTATTCGGAATTACACTCAGTACAGTTAGCACAAGTCAGTGACATCTCGAGTTAGTTCAATTTTTAAATATTTTGCCTGTAATGTATCGGTCTGGATCAATTGGGTCTACGACTTTGATTGTTTTCAATTATTTATTACTTGTTTGACTGGAAACTTGTGGACAATTTTTTTATTCGACTGTTCTTCTGACTGGTCTGTTCTTTGTATGTGTTACGCGATAACTCCATAGGTGAATCGATTTTCATATTTCTTTTTTGTTTGAAAGAGTTTCAATTTCAATTAAATTTGGCAAATAGGTGTAATTCTATGAACATTTGAGGTCGGATTATATCATTACATTTGAGATTCGTACACAAGCTTGCGAAATTTGGTATATAGCGAAACCAAAATATTGAGAAACATTTCAATTAAACGTTAAATGAAACTGGTACAATTGTGGTTATAGAATTATCATTCGTACATTTAGTAGCAGAATTGGTACATAAATTAGAATTAATTTATCTTTATTAATCTTTTGTCGTGTTCTCCAAAATATTTGGTGAGTAGTCAAGAAACGGATACTGTGAATAAAAAATATGTTCGATTTAATTCATGACATAAGGTCAAAAGTTGTCATATTTCTCGAAGTACCCCAAAGATGTGGAAAAAAGCTAATTCTACTTACTTCTGTAAAGCATCACAGTGTTTTGATGTCAACTATACACACATAACTCTGCCTTATCTCGTTTGTATGCATTATTTTTAGCCGAGTGTCTTATTAGCCTTCGAGTTTGTGCACGATGACGGTAGGTATTCATCTTGTGGCCTTGTAATTTTAATTTGTGCCTACTATACGTATTACATGTATATATCACACTTATGACATAGTAGATATCGAATAAGGCGGAAGGTTTATAATAGCTTTGGACGTCTTTCGGCTGAAGTAATGAAGATGATGAAAGTTGGGAAATGTAAATGTTTCGCGCGAAAATGTTTGCAATCGATTGACATCTCGCCCACGCACCGCCCTCGCTGCGCAGTGTCAATAATATTTACAAACGACGATATCGACTGCGCGGCCTATTGCTGTATAACAGGCCGCACAGCTTGTACAGCAAAATCCACCTTGCGTGTTGACAATAAATTTGTATCGGAAACGGGATATTTTAAACAAATCACAAAGCACAAAGAGTTTATAACGCAAATTGATAATAAATATGAATAAATAGATGCAATAAATAAATAACAAATAAAAAATTAGATAAAGAAATTAATCGGGTTGCTTATCTTGGAATATATAGATAAATATGTAAAACTGACATTGATGAGTAGATTACATATAATATTTCTCTTATATTTAAACAAAAAATAGCCTATATATAGTCCCACTGCTGGGAACACAAATCCTCTCACAAAGGAAGGGCTTGGGCTGTGGTTCCCACGTGTCTAATTCGGATTGGGAATTTCACAACCATCATTAAAATGCTTTGCATATGTGTCCAAGTTTCATTACGATGTTTTCCTTCACCGAAAACCTCATGCCAAATTCGAATTTAAATTCTACACATGAATTCCGAAAAATTCTGCCTGAGGCAGTTGATCAAACCATTGGGATATACGGTCTATTAATTCTTTCTTTATGTCTCATATTTCCTCACCTGATCCCCTTTCTCTCTCTCTGTCTCTCTCTCTTCCCCTCGCGCTCTTTCGTCCTAATTCTGTTCCCGAATTTCCAATTAATAAGTTTATCAACAACAGTTGTCATACAAAACTTTGTCAGTGGCAGAAACGTGATAAGCGCAAAAAAAAGCATGTGAAGTACATTGAACGTTATCGAAATGATGTCGGAAATGAACCGACAATGCGTGAGAAAGATTCGTATTGCAATGTTAATAATTTCTCAATTCCTTTTACGAAACTACACATTGTTGTTTACAATTCAATTTGAATAACCTCCATCTTTACGTACGCCATTAATGTAAGCTGCCAGGGTGATTATTAGAATACTATTTTGTCAACAGTCTATAGAAATACGTTTATAACCATCAACCATAGCCACAGTAGTTGTGTCATCCATCACGATCTTCTGGTCAACATCTACGGTCCACGACTGACGATGTCGTCTAATCATCTCGCTACTGGTGTTCTTCATTTGTGTAACTGCTTCTTGGCCACCATTCGGTTGTCGCTTTACGCCATCTGTCATCGTGACATGAAAAACATTATGTTGCACATTGCCATATCTGTTTTATCTTCATGTTTACTGAAAGTCACTGCCGTGCTTTTTAAAATTAATCCCAGCACATACCGTTATAAGAGTTGCTTCTATGGCTATATTTCTTTTTATAATACCAAGTACAGGTGCAGGTCGAACAAGTTGCAGTGCTACTCACGGCTAAATCGCAAAGATCTTAGGGGCACTACCGCTGCGCCCGTCACCCTGAGACGTAATTTGACAAGTCCCAAGGCCTATCATTTCAGCAGCACCCTTACCCTTTCAAACGGGAACGCAGTAATGCTCACGTTACTGCTTGATGGCAGAAATGGGCAAGGTGCAGTGTTTTCTTGGACGAACTCTTTCACAAGGTGGTCTACTGCTACTAAATAACTTAATTATCATCATGAAGTCGAGTTTCCAGTTGGGACATATTATAATGGATTAATGATGATGAAAAACGTCTTTGCAAAGGTTGTTAGTCCGACATTCGCCCGAAACAATCACTATCAAATAAGTAATCTCGGCCGCATTAAAAGACGCATGATGCGATTGAAGCTGCAATTTTTGTCGTCGTTTGCTAAGCTTTTGGAAGCCCTTGTTTGTCCATATATTCAAAATTATTTTAAAAAATACTTGTCCGATCACCAACATGGTTTCACTAAGGGCCGATCCACTTCTACTAACTTGGCGACCTTTGTAGAGGTAATTATTGGCAAGGTTGACTCGAGTGCGCAAGTTGATGTCATTTACACTGACTTCAGCAAGGCTTTCGATAAGGTTTCACATAGTGTTCTTGTAGAGAAGTTGACTATGTACGGTTTTGGTGGCACCATGTTGCAGTGGCTTGCATCTTACCTGAGAAATAGATATTTCTACGTGGTAGTAAATGGATTTGCTTCTGCAATATATAACATTACGTCTGGAGTCCCTTAAGGCTCTCATCTTGGTCCTATTCTCTTTAATGTATTTATAAACGATTTGCCAGGAGTTTTTAAATTTTCAACACCATTTTTGTATGCCGATGATCTTAAATTGGTTAAGGTAATCAATTCAATGACGGATTGTAAATTATTACAAAATGACCTTAACAATCTTAGCATATGGTGCAAATCTAATGGCATGTTTCTGAACACTGGCAAATGTTCATTTATTAAATTTACTCGTAGAATACATGTGTTTCCAGCAGTGTATACTTTAGAGGGCACCGTTCTTGCAGAGATGGACTGTGTAAAGGACCTGGGCGTCATATTTGACAAAAAACTAACTTTTAAACCGCATATTGAGTCAACTATTAACAAAGCGTCCAGGATGCTAGGTTTTGTCTTGAGAAACGGAAAAATCTTTCGCAGTGCTAAGGTGAAAATACTTTTATACAACAGTTTAGTTAGGAGTGTACTTGAATATTGCAGTGTGGTATGGCGACCCCATTATGCTGTTAATTCATTGCACCTAGAACGTGTTCAAAAGCGCTTTTTATGGCATTTGTCTTTCTCTGCTGGGCTGTCAAAAAAAATTAAATCATACGACAAAAGACTTAAACATTTTAAAATTACTCCTCTTTCAAAGCGCAGAGAATTATTAGATATAGTTTTTCTTTATAAGCTCATTCACAATATGGTTGACTGCCCACAACTACTTGGTAATTTAAATTTTAGAATTCCCCCTAAACGTCCCAGATTTCGCATTAAGCCTTTTCACCCGCCACGTCGTAGAACAGTACTGGGTTCGAACTCCCCCGTGGCTCGAATGTCTGGTTTGTATAATGACTGCTCCAAACATGTGGATATTTTCTATGATTCACTCCCAGGGTTAAAAAACTCAATTGTACACTTTCTTAATAATAGATAGAAATAATATTTTTTGTTATTTAGGTAACAAACTTAAAAAGTAATATGTCTTGGTATTCATTGTTTTTATATTTTATATTGAGCATATGTTACACATTTAATTTTTTCGCATGTGGTGCTCACCTGTAATTGGTTAAGCAATTAGATTAAGCTTTTTCTCGATGTTGTCTAATGAATGAAATATTGTTGTAACTGTTGGTGTGCCTAATAAATAAAAAAAAAAAAAAAAAAAAAAGAAAAGCTCCATACTTGACTTTGTGTTTTGATTTTGTCTAGTATTACTTATTTAAGGATAATTGTTTCGGATGGGTGCTTGACAGAGAATGAGAGCACAGGGTCTGATGTTAAGAATGAGACCCTTGAGGCTTAGCATCAACTTTCTAAACACTTTCTGTCCCGTCATTATTTACGATAACTGTTTGGTTATCTAAGTGTGTCTAAGGAAGTTTAGATTATGATATATTGTGAGTCACAATGCATCCTTTTACTGATTCAGCAAGTAAGTATTACTCACAAAGGTTTATATTAAAATGCTATGTACGCGATGATGCTTAACCTATATAGCTAAAAAGCTCTGCTAAATGAACAAAATGATTACAACCTCGAAATTAACTTGCCACAACTTAAAATTATAACTTTTCACCCACATCAGAAGAGCCTGCTAGATATTGCAAAATACCAGGATACTGATTTAGTAGCAGTAGAGCTCCTAGTGAAAGAGTATGTCCAGGGAAGTACTGCCACCTTTCCTGTTTCTACCGCCAAGCACTAATCTCAGCATTACTGTGTTCCGGTTTTGAAGGGTAAAGGTGCTGGTGAAATTACTGGCACATGTGATTTGACAACTCAGGGTGACGGGCGCAAAGGCCACTACCTTCAGATTTGTACGTCCCGTCACGTCAGTTGATGTTTATACATTATTAGGAGTTGACATAGATAAACATTTGAATTGGAAAAAACACAGTATATGCTTTAAATGAATTTTAAAAAAAGCAGACTTTAAAACTGTTTCAACTACCTATTATGCCTACGTCTACGCTAGGTTAAACTATGCTATAATTCTATGGGGCAAAAGCACGGATACGCCTAGTCTCTTTAAAATAAATTAATTAGAATCCTCACAAATATAGCCCAAACAAATAGTTCTTCTGACTGTCCTTGTTTAAATTAGAAATTTGTGAATATTTATGAAACTATTAAGACCTATATCAAAATCGTACCAGACATCCCAACTTAATATGCATTTCGAAATAGGAACTGATTAGTATTACCATATTCTAGATTAAATATGCATTTCTCCAGCAGATACGCCATGTCAATAAAAAATATAACAAATTTCCGGAAACTAAATAATGAACAAAGGTATTATAATGTAAAAGAGTTTTTAGAAGATAAATTCTTGGTACCTGAGTTTAGTAATTTGTGGATAATAATTTTGTTTAAATTTTAGTTACTGTAGAAATAGTACATATAATAACATTAAATTATGTAGAACTGTTGGTAGATATCTAATTGTATATTAGATATCTAATTGTTCGCACTTGTGGGACGGCTCCGCCAAGTACCTACTCGATGCCTTGGATAAATTACAGCGTCGTGCTACTCGAATTATAGGCGACGAAGAGGTCTCATCACGCCTTGAACTTCTGCAACTGCGTAGAGATCTTGCATCGCTTAGCGCCTTTTACCGCATGTACCATGGTGAGTGCTCTGAAGAGCTGTTCAACCTCATCCCCTCTTCCCCGTTCCTGCTCAGAAGCACGCGTGCTGGCCTTCGTAGTCACCGTTTCACTACCTACCGCATTCCATCGCGTACTAAAAGGTTCGGTGGCCCCTTTCTCTGCCGCACGGTTGACAAATGGAACTCCCTTCCGGCACATGTCTTCCCTCCCTCTTATGATATGGGGTCCTTCAAACGAGGCGTGAAGAGGCATATTGTAGGCAGGCAGGGTGGAGGTGGCTAGTGCAGTGAGGGTTTCATCGCTGCACTAGGTTCCTTCGCGTTTGGATACCACTTTCCACTTAACATCAGGTGGAGTGGAGTCATTTGCCTATCATGTATAATAAAAAAAAAATAAAAAAATAAGTAAGTGTAACAATTATGAGACTAGTCCACCCTTCTACTATTCCCTGTGCCCTGTTCAGGGTTGTAATTTAAGCTCAATATTAACATAAAAACATCTGCAATGTACAAGTGGAACGCAAATAAATAGGGATAAAGAATACCGCCATCGTTGTGTAAGTTGTGTTAAGTATAGTTATTAATAGGACGAAGCTATTAACAGATAAAGATATCGTACGTGTTCATCGCTGTAACTTTATTTGTTGTGTGATAGAGGGGCTTCAGTCTAATTTGAAATGTCGTGCAAATTTGAAACAGCGATGAGTGATTTTATAAAATTACGTATTCGGAATCTCCGCGAGGACACTTGTTGCAAAACAAGACCCGTGTTTCTCTGTCTGTAGTGAAAATTATAAATTTGAAAGCAATAAGTACCCTCGCTGCTATTAGGTAAATTACAAGAACAATTAATTTTTAATGAGAATATGACGTCAATACTGCAATATGGATATAATTAACAATGATTATTGTTTATTGAAGAATAATGACAAATATTTTCATGGGATAAACAAAAGAAATAGAATTATTTTTTTGTTAATTTACATACCCCACTGATACTAAAATTCAAGATTACTTGACCGATGTTTATGAGACGAAAGAAATGTGTCAGAATCATAGCAAATGGACGGCAGTGGTCTCTGCCTATCCCATTGAGAAAAAGGAGTGAAGTGTACGTCTTTATGTTGTATAATATTTTATTGTTTTAGTAAACAAGAAGTGATTTAGATTTAGAAGCAGTAGATCTCCTCGTGAAAGTGTTCGTCCGCCTTACCTATTTCTGTCACCAAGCAGTGTATTGTGAGAAATGACAGGCACATGGCACTTGTGACCTTATGTCTCAGGGCGACGGGCGCAGTGGCAGTGCCCTTCAGATCTTTGTGATTTACAGCTCTGAGTGGCACTGCAACTGTTATGGACAGGCGTGTCGCTTACCACCAGGCGCACGACTTGTTCGTCCCGTCACTTAAAGAAAAGTTTTCATTAATAAAGTTTTTAATTTAATTATCTCTACACATTAATCTCAGACAAAGTTATGTTTAAATAGTTATTACGATTGTTTCTAATATTGTGTACCAAAGTTAACTAATTGCTAAGTAATAAGGAGGCAGTTATAATAGCATAATTATGTCTTTACAATGATTAATCACATATTACTCCATTTATTTGCCAAGTATCGTAATTATTTGAACATAATTTTATCGCGAGTGCAATATGTGTCAAACGAGTCATAGCCTGGTTAATAATAATAATCAAAGTGCTAGACAAGCACAGCAATTCTGCCTTCCTTGTCATAACTAACGTTTTCGCATTTCGGCAACTTTCGAGGTATTGGTACCTAAAGTTTTATTGTCACCTAGAAAATGTCAATTATTTTGTTTTTTTAATACATAATAGACACACGCTTGGCCACAATATCAATTGATGTTAAGCGACGATGTGACCAACGATGGTACGTATGCGTTTGTCTAAAAAAATGCCTATTCACTCTAGCCTTGAGCCTCAAATTGTATTTTTCGGGAAATACAGATAGTAGTAGAGCACTCCACTCCTTTGCCGTACGCATCAGAAAGGAGGAATGCGAATGGATGGTATATCAACGACATAAGGATGGAGTGATCCGGACTTTCTAGTAGACCGAAGAAGATATTAGCCTAATTTTGCTTAAGAAAATTGCAACTAAATAAGTTATTTAAAAACCGATTAGAAGGGGTTGTAGACCTAGTTTCCCACATACCTGTAGTTGGCGTTTTGGAGATAGGGCGAAAGCGCCATTTTGAAAAATTTTTAAGAGATTAATATTTTTAGTTTTTTAACGACTGTTTTAAAATATTAACGCCGTGTTTCAAATTCAGTTTTAAGACTTAAACTTAATTAAAACCAACTGTTAACATGTAATAATTAAATTTCACTTTTACTTGATCTCAAACTAGAAAATTTCCTATACTATATCCAAAGCTCTGTGTTTGCAATGTTACTGTTTCAAAAAATTGCTCGTACCGAAAAAAGAAATCGGGATCTTCGCCTTCGTGTTCGATTGCTAACCGCTGAGCCAATGACGTAACACCTACATAGTTTACCCACATAGTTACCTTATCTGTGTTCTCAACTGCGTAAACTACTTCACAATTTCGTATGGCAAATTATACAACGCCGCTAGCGGCCACAAGAGGAAACAACATGTACAAACATTTTACGTAATAATTGTCACTGTAATCTCATGGCAGAGGCACTGTGCCGTAGCGGTTAAAAAGGAAGTAACGATTCGGCCAATGTATCAATGAAAATGTTGTGACCTTTTTACTAATCTTATCTATACATACTACACTTTTAACCGATAACTATTTTAAGACATCGCACCTGTCATGGAAGAAAGACGTAACTTTTTTCGGCTATTGTTCAATACAATCTAAAATAGGTATAACGCTTTTATAAAAAGTTGTAGTTCTATCTTGCCTACATTGATGCATAACTAGAAATACCCCCTACATACCTAACTTATTAAAATTAAAATTTTACACTTCTTTAAACGACAGTAAATTACAAAAAAAACTTGTTACGCCACTAAAAAGTTTATTCCACGAATATCACTGAAGCTGGGTTTTTAACCGACTTCAAAAAAGGAGGAGGTTCTTAATTCAACTGTTTTTTTTTTCAGTGTATATGTCGTTTATTATGGATTTGTGAGCTGATTTTGATGATTTTTTTGTTGGAAAGAGGGCACCTCAGTATTGGTCAGATAAATCCCGTTTAGCGCACTTTCCGGTAACCGATTTCAATAAAACTTCGTTTTTGTTATAAAAAAGTTATCACTATACGAGTGCTCTCGGACCGTGCTGTCGTGCGCATTAGATCGTATAGGAGTCCACTCGGATTTTGATTTACACCTTACGTGTTACTCAGCGTCCAAGTAGCATTTATCTCCTTGCACAACCAAGATGAAGACGATTGATCTGCTGCTGCGGGACATGTACCTAAGTTGTAGCAGATATGTTCATGACTGATGTACAAAATCATTGAAGGTAAAAGACAAAGCTAGAGAAAAATTTGGACCAGAACATGGATTTTAAGACGTGACCAACTAAGTGCTGTAAATAATGGAAGAGAAAGATAAAACACGTTTAAAACTTCATAGAGTCACGTTCATTCCACTTTTTCCGAGTACACTCGTAAGAATAGAACCGCGTCCCAGTCCGCTCGGATCACGTGTTTACACGCGACGAGAAGTCGTCCGAATAGACTCGGTCCGACCGTACAGGATCAAGAGCACGTCAAGCTTGACACTGAAGTTTTAAATCCAACTCTATGCCGCTTTCGATAAGAACGGTCCAAAGTACAAAATATCATACTTGCCGTGGTCTTGACTTTTAGAAATCTCTTTATTGCTCAAGACTTTAGGATTTAAGCTGCATTTTAGTGTTGCTTACTTTGTTTTTGATTTTTACAAATTAATTTTTCATCATCCTTGAAGATATGCCTTGCCTCCAAAAGTGACATTGTCTAAACATTTTACGGAACAATTTCGTTTATTTTTTTGCTCTTAAAAAATATTTTTTGCTACGGCTTTATTTAATGAGAAACCTGAAATTTTCAGGTTGTTTGGCATAAAACTAAAGAATATAAAATAGTGAGTGTTTTGATTCTTGGCTTTATTAGTCGATCGATCAATTCTGATCATATATGATCGGATCAAAGGATTCGATCATGTGTTGAATCCTTTAGCGGGTCTCTCGTACCTCACGATACTTCCATATGGCGTTTTACAGTATCTAATGATACAATTAGCTATTATTCTTTCCTGCTGATAGGTAATGTATAAAGTTAAGTGCATCATTGATAAACCATACTTAGGACACTAAAAATTATTTCCAGGAAAAGTAACTCCTAAAACACAAAAAACCTTATGAGCATTCAAAACTACTAATTAATATTAGCCAGTGCACTCATAAATAATAATCAGAACACACCGAAATATAGATTAAACTTACAAAATTACCAAATAATGGACACTACGCTACGGAGCATTTAGGATGAATGATCGCATTGACCCGTTGATTGATTGATTGAATTTTTGGTTCGATCGAACGAAGGAAAGAATTCGATCCAAGAAGGCGAATCGGGTCGTGAATTGCGATTGTATGAGTCATGTTTTGAATTTGACCCGCTTTATCAGTGGCAGATAAAACGCTTACCATTTCAATGTTTTTTAATTGCTTATCAGTTGTTTTATAAATTTCGATTTTATCATGTTTTTCATTAAAGTGTTCAGACAACAATGAAGGCAATCGATTTACTTATCTGATTTATATTTCGCCCAAAATAGTCTGAATTACGATTGTCGTCTAATACAACACATTGCTACACTGCTTTGTCTATTTGCACCTTTTACTTTCATTTTTGAGTTATGTATATTTGTGAATATTTAGTAGCAATACCAACACCGTGATGAAACCTGCACATAGAAGAGGGTTCTCAACCGACCCGCATTGGGCCGTTTTGGGAACCCTGTGCGGTCGTGACTGTGGCCTACCCGGTCCAGCAATAGACGATGCTCTTATGAATCTTCAAATTTGCCCTTTATTATGAATTAAATATGCCATCGTCTACTTAGTTACGACCTTTAAATTTCGTTGTGTTTTAATAAAGTCAAATATTGTTTGTTTGTTTGTTTGTTTTGCTTACCTTTGAATAAAAGTGCACCTCACTAACATCCGAGGTCTGCACTCAAATCTCGATTCGGTCCACT
>NW_020653854.1:815251-875834 GCF_003589595.1 Hyposmocoma kahamanoa | reverse complement strand
AGCCTCACAGTACATTTATGAAAATGTAATTTATGTTAAAAGGAATAATAATTTGAAAAATAGTGACAGACATAACATTAATACGAGGAATAGAAATAAACTAGCTTTTCTTGATAGTCGTCTTCACAAAGTCAAAAAATCATTTAAGGGGCAATGTATACGCTTCTATAACAAGATTCCGGTTGATATACAAAATTTGCCTTTCACGAGGTTTAAAACTATAGTGAAACAAAAACTTTATACTAAAAGAAAGAAAGAAAGAAAGAAAGAAACAATATTTATTTGGTCTCATTTAACAAATATGTACAATGTAAATCTTAAATTATAACTAAACATTGAGATCCAAAATGGTCGCCACTCAGCATTTGCCGGGTTGTGCATGCAGAACAACCCGACGCTGATTTTCTGTGGTGACCAAATAGATGAGCGGACGCCACCGACATACAACAACAAAATAAAATATCAAATCAAACAACTAACACAAAATATATAAATATGCGAATCAAAATAAATAAATATAAATAAATATTTAATATCTATTAGATTATTAAAGTTCTACTATTACAAAGTTACCAACCTACGATAATTAACATTTCTACTAGCTTCATTTTCGTTCACTGATTGTGTGTGCTTGCCTTTATTTGTCACAAATTTCTTTTTTGCTTGTCTATTAAATACAATTTAAAATTACGTTTGAATGCGCCAATTGTGGTAAAGGTTATTATACAACTTCTGCGTACTTGGATGACAAAAATCCGTGGTAGTAACCCGTTTAGCTCATGGAGGTAGTCTCGATCTCTGATGTTTCAAATAAAAATAAAAAAATATTGTAAATGCTATTTACAAAGAGCAACCCCTAGAGTTTCTTGCTCATTCTTCTCAGGGGAATCTGCCTTACGAATGAGCGGTAGAGTTTAACCATTGTGACGATTTCAAGTGTAATAATGCTTACCTATGAAATAAAGATTATTTTGAGTTTGAGTTTTGAGTTCCATATTAAAAGTTAAATTATGACCTTTATACATTATTGATTTCGTTAGAATAATTGTGCGACACGTTTCTTTCGCATATTTCAATAATCAGTAACATTATTGCATTTCACAATGTATAGATACAAATATGATGACTTATGGCTATGAGAACCAATTGTGGACACTTGGGTTTATCTATATTTCCTTTCCGAAGGATAATAATTTTAAAATTCTATTTGTCGCTGTTAAGAAGTATTTTGAGATGATCATAGTTCAAACTAAATGATGACCTCCTTAACTTGTTATTGGCTCAAGTCCGAACAATGTTACTTGAGTAAGTTTGCTGTGTTATCTAGAAATTGTTTAAAGTTAAATATTGTCCAACATACACCTACCATAGTAGGCGACCACTGCAGTCTTCATTAAAAATGAACGAAATAGTTAACTTAAAAGTTTCCGCGCGTATCAGAAGGGATCTTAGAAAGGTGTGATCTGTTACATAGTGTTGTAACAAATAACTGAATATTCGGCCAAACTATCGGCCGGATTAAAATACGTACGAAAATTGGCAAAAAAAATACCACAGTTTGATAAATAAATTTAGTACAATGAAATAAAAAAAGGTAATAATAATTTTCAAATTTATAATTTACATTTATGATGACACCATAAAGAAGAAAGTAATTGCTTATTACCTTTTTTATTTCTTGAACCAATAACTTAATTCCGTTATAATTCCTCCATTGTGCAGTGCCTCTAATCAGTAATAATATTAGTTATATGATAATTTACTGTGCTATTTATGTCTTCCTGCTGTTTTTAGATATTCAAAGCAAAAAACAGACCGAATAAGCCGAATTCCGAAAAGTAACCAAATAGGTATTCCTTGTAACTCTAATTATTACACTACCTTGTCAGTGGACATATTAAAAGCATTTTTTCCTCTTCGAATATTATTAATTAAATTATAAGCGCCTTTTATACAGTATTATGAAAGTGTATAATATTATAAACATCACTTTATAGTAGGAAAAAATAACATAACACATGTAATTGATTCAATAATTGTTCGTTTCAGGTAAATGCAAAGTTACGATAGTGAGAAAAAAAAGTGGCATAGGTTGTTTGCGTATGGAACAATAGAGTTGTTATGGAGTTACCGTGCTCGTGAACCAGTGGTGAGTGTTGTGCACGAGTCGCGATGTGGACGACGGTTGGTGCCTTCCTGGCTGTGGTAGCCGCTGCCAGCGCGCTGCTCGAAGGACCCAACGTTTGCACCAGACAGGAACCGTAAGTATTTGTTTCAAATTGTTTATAATCTAAGGGCAAATGAGCGGTCCTTTTATCAACGTGTGACGACACTGTGGACTGAGTGAACACGTCCACTTTATGAATTCCTCGTTGGGAGTAATAATGCTGCACCTATTTTAGTGGAAGACGTGACCGTATTTATGTATGTTATAAAAGTTACTACAGGCCTACCGCTTAACTGAGTCGGTTCCTGAGGTAGCTGCGCGGTACCTACCGAATTAGTCAATTATTGTCATGTGAAATGATAATAAAAAACTATTTGATTGATAATTGAAATGAATAGACAAGTCATTAAGTTGTTATTGAATGCACCGCGCACAGGCCTGCAGGACGACGTCATTTGTATCTGGAATCACATTGACGAAAATATACGAAGTTTTAAATATAAACTACGTGTGATTAAACAACACAATGGGTGGTCGTATAAGCTGAAAGATTCTTTTTACTATTGCACGTATTACGATCTCGTAGAACAATAGAACAAATCATGCGATTCAAACCATTTGCCAGTTCTACGTAGAACGGAAACTAAGTCAGACGATTGATGAAGGAGTTTCATTCGATGACTCATGTACAATTTTTCAGCTACACTTATTTATATTCGCGTTATACATATTTTATTACATTATACATATCGAATAGGTATTTTAGATGCGCTATTTACACTTTATTGCATTATTATTGTAAGGAATAATTCCATTCATAGTCCTGCTAGCGTAACGAATTTAATTAGTACTTGTAACGAATTTCGCCATATTTTCAGTACGTAAAAGATTCGAACTTATTATAATTGAAAGGATTTTTCATCTTAATTATATTTAAAAAATTACAATTGGATTAATGTCTAATTGATATCATATCTGTGTTTGAATTTAGCAATAATAACATTTAAAAGTATCTCAATTCCTTTTTAAAGAATTGCCACCAACCAAGCATTAGCCTATCAAAAGCGTTAACCAAACTCACCAAATACAGTGGGGCGAACCCACCGTTTGTGGTGGGTTAAAAGACTGAAAGTGAGTTCTATGAAGCAGTTACCTTTCGTGGTTTAGATGCTTTTTTAATCACCAAGTTAGTTGTGAAATTGGTTACACAGTCGGTTCGTATATTTTAACTTTTATATTTAGTCCCTTTCGTTGGTTCTGACTGAAAACCAACGCCTTAGGCATATGCTGGGCCAGCGCCCTTTCGCTGCTGTGACAAAAATGTGTTTATTTTTCCTTTTATAGTTGATATATGCCGTAGTAACCTAATCGTTTGACCCTTCCTCTCTCTCATTATCAAACAGACCGTAGGGTTAGCGGTGTAGGTTACCTCTTGAGTTTTTCGGAATTTATGTGCCATATTTAATTTAAATTTTACCATGAGCAGAAATTTTACCGAAAAGGTACACACATCTGTAGAGCAATTTAATAATGTGTGTGAAGTTCCCAACCCGCATTGGGCCCGCGTGGGAACTACAGCTCAAACCCTCTTATTGTGGGAGGAAGCCTGTACCCAGCAGTGGGGATAATATATAGGCTTTTTTTCATAATATCAAGTGACGGGACCAATAAATCGTGCGCATGGTAGTAAGCTACACACCTGTCCATAACAGTTGTAGTGCCATTCAGAGCTGTAAATCACAAAGATCTGAGGGGCACTGCCACTGCGCCCGTCACCCTGAGACATAAGTTAACAAGTCTCAATACGCACATTATACTACTTGGTGGCAGAAATAGGTAAGGCGGACGAACACTTTCTCGAGGAGATCTACTGCTTCTAAATCTAAATCACTTCTTGTTTACTGAACAATAAAATATTATACAACATAAATACATAAACTTCACTGCTTTTTTTTCAACGGGATAGGCAGAGACCACTGCCTTCCACTTGCTATGATTCTGACACATTTCTTTCGTCTCATCAACATCGGTCAAGAAATCTTGAATTTTTGTTTCGGTGGGATATGTAAATTAACAATCTATTTCTATTGTTTATCCCATGAAAATATTTGTCATTATTCTTCAATAAACAAGAATCATTGTTAATTATATTGCAGTATTGACGTCATATTCTTGTTTACTTTAGTTATTTCCATAGTATAATGTCCTACGGGATTCTCATGTGGGGTAAAGCAGCAGATATTCAAACCATATTTGTATTGCAAAAACGAGCGATTCGTTCTGTGTACCGTCGAAGCACTCGGGTTTCTCTCAGAGAAAAGTTTAAGGAGACTGGTATCATGACTGTGGCATCACAGTACATTTACTCAAATATTTTATATGCCCGTAAAAATATACATAATTTCAATAAGAAAGAAGATATCCATAATATTAACCTTAGAGCTAAGTCCAAACTCATGGTACCACGATTTCGTTTAACCAAGGTAAACAACTCTTTTATGGGGAACTGTATACGTTTTTACAATAAGATTCCGGTGCATATATTAAGTTTTGTTATTTCCTAAGTTTAAAAACTACATTAAAAATATTTTGATCGAAAAATCATATTACAAAATTGAAGACTACGTGTTAGATAAAGATGTATGGAAAGACGATATGGCTCCAGAATCCACACAAATTTGATTCAAAGTGTATTCCATAGCATTTAAGTTTATTTGAAAAGAGCAATCCCTAGAGTTTCTTGTTCGTTCTTCTCAGGGAGGTCAGCGTAGTGAACGAGCAGTAGCTTAAATGTGACGTTTTCAAGTGTAAATTTATTTTACCTATGAAATAAATGGTCTTTGACTTTGACTTTGACTTTACCTAATAGCAGCGAGGGTACTTATTGCTTTCAAATTTATAGTTTTCACTACACACAGAAAAACACGGGTAGATATAGATTTTGCAGCAGTAGAGCTCCTTGTAAAACAGTTCATCCAAGGAAATACTACCACCTTATCTATTTCTGTCGCCAAGAAGTAATTTGACATTACTGCTTTCCAGTTTTGAAGGGTAAAGGTGCTGGTGAAATTACAGGCACATGGGTTATGTCAACTTATGTCTCAGGGTGACGGGCGCAGTGGCAGTGCCCCTCAGATCTTTGCGATTTAAAGCTATGAGTAGCATTGCAACTGTAATGGACAGGCGTGTAGCATACCATCAGGCGCACGACTTATTCGTCCTGTGCTTTGATATTACAAAAAGAAAAAAATCCTTCGATCCCACTGAATTTCGAGGACACAGAGTACACCCAAACTCACGAATCGAACCCGGGACCTCTTCGTGGCAGAGCAATATCGTAACCGTTCGGTCAAGGCGGCAGTTAATATAGTTAGATTAGCCCCTCTCGTGTGGACAAATTATCATACAATATATAAAATTACAGCGACACGATCACATACGGTATCTGTCTTTGTCAATAGGTTCGTTCGACCAGTATTTCGCACAACTTACGTAACGATAGCTATGTAGGTTAAGTGTCTTCAAATAAGGTGCGTGTTAATACAGATTTTAGTGAGTAATTATTTCGTGCTGACATCAGTTAAAGGGATGCAATATGATTCACAATAATATATCATAATCTAAACTTGTTTAGTCACACACTGCTCAACAAATAGTTAACGCAAAGAGTGACATCTATGTATGTGTGTACGGTTACGAAGTTGTAGCTAAAACTCAATGAACTTATTCTGTACGTACAGGAAAGAAATGATATGAAGTGCGGGGAGGCTCCATTCACCCCTCAACATTAACCAGAACTTCCTCTTGAAAAACTTACGAAAAAACATGTTGTTTTACTTGCACTTTGTACTGCACACCGCGTACAAACTGGCATTGATTAAAATGAAAAACATACAAGTATCAGATATTCCGATTAAAATTGCAATACCTGATTTAATCAAAAAGTCTGCACCTGGTCGCGTACAGGCCACATTAAATTTTCCATATTTTAGAGAGGATCCAAGTATTTGCCTTGTCGCAGTTTTCAAACATTATATTTTGGCAACACAAAATAAGACAACTGGACGTCAGGGAACGCTCTTGCTGACACACAGAACTCCCCACGGAGTAGACACGAGTCAGACCGTGAGCCGATGTCTATGCCAGGTGTTGGATGCGACGCGGTGGGTGTGGTCACAGCAGTTTTCGGTGCGCATAGCACGCCGTACGCCTCCACGCCGGCCGCGCGCGAGGCTGAAGTATAGATAGAGCTCATACGCAAGGCTGTGAGTTGGACTCCGACATCTCACATCCTTTATTAGATTTTATAATAGACTAATACTTACTGACGACGAACACACGTTCGCAAGAACCATTTGCTTACAACATAATAAAACGGTAAATTATACTATTATATGATAATTATAATAATAATAATCATCTTTATTTATAAAATTATTAATTGATTATACGATTTAAAAATTGTTATGATTGTGATCTCTGGAGAAAAACCGTTATATGTTCATCATTATATATTTTTAATAAGAATATAACATAGTTATCGATGAAGCCTCTGGTTTTTAATTTACATAAAATCAACTAGAAGCAAAACTAAATACTCTAAAACCATCTGGTTAAATATTATATCGAGAATGAAGCGACGAAATATAATAGATGATCAAACGAATTTCTTGAAGTGAAGTTCGATCACTATTATGTGAGTCGCTTCATTCGAGGGAGGGAGGGTCCCTCCCTTGACATCGTCATATCAGAAGTAAAGATTCTGAAACTCCCAAATAAATTTTGCTTCCCACTCTAACAGGAATGAGGATAGAAAATGGCGCTTGATGCCTGGTAGGGAGTGTCAACGTCAAAACATTTTTTTTTCTCTAAAAACCGTGCAGTGTTGCCTAGCAAGTTAAGGCAACTACCTGGTTAAATATTATATCTTCGAATGAAGTGACTCACATAATAGTGATCGAACTTCACTTCAAGAAGGTCGTTTGATCATCTATTATACAAATATATTTTTTACAAAATCTAATGTGGCGGAACAGACACAGCTGAAAATTAAAAAAAATTAGCACGCATACAAATACAAACTTGTATTAGTAGAACTTAAAATAAATGAAAGAAACAAACGGTCCACATTTTTTATTTTCAAATTTACACCTAAACTAAATAAGGTAGATAACCGACCAAACTTTGAAAAAACACTGCATTATTTTAGAGATTTGTGTATGTGAGTGTTTGTGTGTGTATATATGGCATCATTCCAGATACTTAGTAATGTCCTTATTATATGCAAAACATTAGGAAAATATATATTTTTGGTTATCACTATGTCTGTATGATTATTGATTAAATTATTTATAATATTGTTTTGTTTACATATCACATCCTCAATGATAAAATTCAAATACTTCAAAACGAATGTATCGTTTTTCATATCAAACACAATGTTGTCATATTTGACTTTAGACCTTACATGGTGCCATTTACGGTATTTTAAAAAAAATCTATTTTGTCACATTCCTAAAAACTATTTGTATACAATAATCCCAACAAATATTTTACTGATGAGTGCATACCGCGATTTAGTTGATTGAATACATACAAAAGTGGTTTGATAAGTCCATGACTGACGAGACGAGAAAACTTTTTTTAATTATGATTTATTTTTCTACGTAATATCCTTTTACCTCTATACATCTTGACCGGCCATATCCCAACTTCTTCAACCCATCAAAAAATATTTTTTGTTTTTTTTTTTTGGAAAATAAGTCTATTTTTCAGCTTATAAAAGTTTGATGTGGCCAAATCTGGTGACAAGTTTTGATGTTGTAATTGAGAAATGGAATACTCGTAATTCTCCATCTTCAAAAAATATACTGACCTCACCTAACGTTTTTATTGTCGCGCTAATTTAAAAAGTAATATCAGTTGCTTATTAAGGAGTTCTAAACAAAGAAATAAAAATAAATTCCGAAAAAAGTTTTCATTTCACCTTAAAGTCACGTATTTATCAAACCGCCTTAGTACATGTTACATCCATTCACCCACATTCTCATTCTGTTCAAGACGTGTTTACGTTTACGTTTCGGTCTATGAATTTGTGTCGTTTTTCAACAGTTTACAAACGTCCATCCTTTCCATTACTTCCATCCAGACGTACGGCGGGATATCGTCCTAACTAACTGCCTCCATGACAGAACGGTTACCATGCCGGACTACCACGAGGTGGTATTTTTAATATATTGGTGATATTTGTATGGCCTACATTTATTTATCTCGCGAGTTTGGGTGTAATTTGTGGTTGTCTATGTGTGTGTCCATGGCACCCGCGACACAGGGTTTCCCTAGTGCGGGGCTATGTTGAGTGAGTGCGTTATTAATAATAATAATAATAATCTTTATTTCTCTCTTACAACGTTATCCTATAAATAAGTAATTTACATTAAGGACTTATTATTAATTTATTATTATTATGTGCGTTATCCTTACTTTTACAATATTCCCTTCAGTCGTACTTAGCGTTTTTCGTCATTTTTTATTAAGCGCACAGCCCAGAAATGGAATTCCCTCCCTGCGACTGTGTTTCCGAGCACATACATGGGGCGCACCATAAGTTCCCGGAACTGGCACTTACATAAACAATATTTAAAAAGTAATTACAACATTTGAAAATGGAACTCTGGCTGTAGAATACAGTTTGTTTCATCTGACTGTCACTTGTTTGTACATTGTGGCGTCATTTTAGAAATTGGTTGTCTACATCACCATGGATTTAACTCGTTAATTTTCGTAGTATGATTTTCTACGACTTTAAGTATAATTTAACAGCTCAGCGGAGCTTCGCTCGGCTTCAAACTGCTTTTCGCGATGAAGCACCATGCAAGACGAGTATTTATAGCTGGTTTGCAGAATTCAAACGCGGTCGTGTGAATCTCAGTGACGAATTTTGTGATGGTCGCCCGTTCACTGCTGTGAACAACAAAAACATCGATGCTGTGCGCCGTATGATCAAAACAGACAGGCATGTGACATACCATGAGATTCCGGCATTTTTAGGCATAGGCATGAGTCAAATGCAATCAATACTACACAAACATTTGGGTGTGAAAAAGCTGTGCTCTCGGCGTGATGCGCGTGCAAAGCGCCTCTAAGCGGATGATTGCTTCTTTTTTTAATAAAACTGGACACGCGGTTACTGTTGCTTTGAAGAATCGTTGTACCGTAAATAATGATTGGTACACGACCATTTGTTTACCGGAAATTATTGACAAACTCCGTAAAAATAACCGTAAACGCCGTATCGTCTTGCACCACGATAATGCCAGTTCTCACACGGCCAGACAGATAAATGAATTTTCAAAGGTGAACAACGTTGACCTTATGATCCCCCGTACAGTCCCGATGTGACTTTTATTTATTTCCAAAAATTAAGAACCAGTTGCGCGGTCAACAATTTTCATCACCTGAAGAGGCTGTCGAAGAGTATGAAAAATATGTTTCAGAGATTGTCACGGAGGAGTGGCATAAATGTTTTCAAAATTGGTTCATTCGTATGAAAAAGTGCGTTAACGCCAACGGACAATATTTTGAGAAACAATAAATTCATTTCTGACCATTATTTATACTATTTTTTTCTTATTCATTACGGAAACTTATAGAGCGCCCCACGTACAACCCGAGTATCTTTAAAGTGCTACTGAATAGGTATCTTCTCGGAATCCTATTTTTGCTCCAAGGCTAGGTAGTGGTCAAGGGCAAGTCCACAGCGGCTTTCCTTTTTTAAATTCTAATCACTACAGCACCTTGAACACTACAATGTTCTGTAATTGCACTGTTCCTCATTCCGTTTCTATTTCAACCAAAATAAAAACGTCAACGTAACCTAAGCCACGGTCTGTAAGGGTTTTTGTGCGTTTCAAAGACGCCTCCAAATCCAATAAACTCCATAGTCGAATAACACAAGATGCTAGGTAAAATCTATCTACTATTTCCTTGTGGGAGTGTAGCAGCAAACAGGTAGGGTACAAATATATAAAATCGGCTATGTTCAATGTAGCCGTTCCCCAAAAAGCTTGTCTTGCAGATGCCTGTAGCCAAGCTTTGTTGATTGTCTACCCTACCATAATCAAAATACGGGCGTAGTAATGACTCGAAGTAACATCTTGACACCGCGATTCAGTGTTTATCTGAAAATGGTTCAATGCCATCTAGTGGATTTTAATGAAACTACAAAATGTTCAACGTCGGTTATGGCAGTCTATTGTATAACGTAGATGTTTTATTTCACCAGATTGGGGATCTGGTTGAGAGGTCGACCACTCCCGTAGTTGATTGACGTGTAAAAATTTACCCATTTATAGAAACAAAAGTTAATGCATTAGTTACGGTTAACCTGTGTGGTTTTTAAAAAAAAATAGAGCACTTATATGTAACTGTTGTGGTTCTGATTTTCCTGTTTGCTTTGATTGTCTAACACGTATTAAGGCAGTTCATGTAGTTTAATCCAATTTAATTGCAATTAAGTGTAACAGTGGTCATTGTTCAATGAACTGACCTTTTAAGGAAAAAATATTGAATGATAACAAAAGCACTACGGGTGAATCACACGCTTTAGAAGTAGGAGTTATTCCCTGAAAGGGCGACAAAGTAATGTAGGTGTTAGATTTTCCTGCTAGGTTAAGTTAGGACGTTCTTTGAAGTTAAGGGAGAGGGGCTGTTACATTTTATAGAATCACCACACTTATGCAATAAAAGCAAAGAAGATATTGCTGGTTTCGATTCGTCTCGAACGAGGCAACGATACGCCAGCAACGAATCGGCTTCCTGCCGAATTGCCAGCAGTTTAAAATAGCCGATGTCCGAACGGTACCTATTGGTTGCCTTTGTTGTCTATCACCTGATAGCCGATCGACAACTTCAGTAAAATGACAAATTTTACTGATGTTGTCTAATCAAAATTTAAAAAAAAAGTATTGAAGTTGAAAAATCTTAATTTAATTTTTGTCACTGCATTCGTATGTCTATGTAAAGTGCTTACAAATTAAAAGTATTCATAGGTTTGCCTAGGTTTTAATTTTATTTTTGAGAATAGAAGAAAAAAGCAACCACATAAGTAGATTTTCGTACTACAATAAGATTCAATGTTTGCATTCTTAAGTATCTGGTTACGTACTCATGAAAATTTTTTCTGGCTATAGAAAGAAATACAAACATATTTAGCTGGAAAATGGTTTTTTTCTCAATTTTTGAGTTTTGCTAATCTCAATCAATATACCCAATACCTCTCGCTATCAGCGAAGGAAAACATTGTTACGAAACCAGCATTTCGAAGAAGGTTCACAACCCTTGCAAAACGTGTGGGGTTCCCAACTCACATTAGCGCAGCGTGGCAGACTATAGCCTAAACCCTTTGAGAGACTGGTACCCAACGGTGGAAATTTTGATGTTATCTATTCAGGTTTTAAACGCGAACATTACGCACTAATCATCGTCTGCCTTTTTATATATTTTGGGAATGTAAATTGTTGACAGAACGAGTTTAACACGAGCTTTAGCTACAGATGTAAAGTGCTAGACCGAAAATACACTGTTCTGGAAAACATGGCTATTTTTAATTACGCCAGTCTGTCAGATAGGGACATCTGAACGCGCAACACGTGCGTTCATATCGTCGGTTTTGTAGAAATGGCATAAGCGACATTTCGAAAAAAATTCAGGGGATTCTCAGAATAGTTGTGCGTAACGAAAAGCATGTCACGAAATACTACAACAAATTTTAACATTAAGCTTTTTAAGCATTTATACATTGGCAAAATAGAATTCTTTTAATCACTATGACATTAAGTAATTTTAGTAATAGAAGGCAATAAATCAATTAATATGGGAAAAAGCAAATAAAAAATAATAAATAATATTGGAATATTTTTTCTTAAAACCAATGTTAACATTTTTGAGAATACACTTTGGTTTCTTACTTAAATCACAAAATTATGGTCTAATCATAATTAACGCAATTGCTACTTAAAAATCTAAGAGTAGATACTATCTTCGTCGTTCATCAGCATGTATTCCATAGGAAGGTCAGATATCTCTAGTCATTCAGTTTTGTTTTTGGGAGGCATTCCTAAAAAAGAAAATTATGATTTGGGTCAATTGGTCGAAATTATGCGAACTTGGAAGGGGATTTTTTTATAATATTAAGTGACGGGACAAACAAGTCGTGCGCCTGATGGTAAGCTACACGCCTGTCCATAACAGTTGCAGTGCCACTCGAGCTTCAAATCGCAAATATCTGAGGGGCACTGCCACTGCGCTCGTCACCCTCAGACATAAGTTGACAAGTCCCATGTGCCTGTAATTTCACCAGCACCTTTACCCTTCAAAACCGGAACACAGTAATGCTAACATTACTGCTTGTCGACAGAAATAGGTAAGGTGGCAGTACTTCCCTGGCCGAACTTTCGCAAGGAGCTCTACTGCTTACAAAATACCAACTATTTATTAGATAAATGCAATTTCGTTACATACTTACATATAACTCATCAGAATTACAATCATTTATGTGCATAATATTGACACCTCTGCCAAACTCTTTCTTTTTTACATTGTCGAAGTCGGGTAATAACTGTGTCCATTCAGCTTTATCCCGTTATGTAACGAAATGCATAAAAATCTTACGAAATAATAGTACAAATATGATCATAACCGAGCTTTTAATTAGGTTTGTTATGATCTGATATTACAAATGTAATACGCTTATTAAGTTTTTAATTTACGTGTATTACGACGGGATAAATAAATCAACACTCACCTTATCATGAAAAAGTTCTTTATTATTAACGTCACGAAAATATACCCTTAATTTGACCAACACGTTTGGACTGATTATCATGAAAAATATGGCCGAGGAGGACGCCAGAGCAACAGCCAATAATGATGATTCAGTGGTGCCCGTGCAAAAATCTAACGGATGAGTTCGGAAATGAAGTGAAAGTGGAAATTAAGCGTAACGAAAGAAAAGTAAATCGGTACGACTCATTTTATTTTTGTCATATTACTTAATTTTTTGTATGAAACGGCATATCAAGTCACTTTAATACCGAAACTACATTCAATCAAGATCTGTAATGCACCTTATTGTCGTGACATTTCGTATTTTATGAAGTGACAAACACTTGAGGCAAGGCGACGGTAATTTTATTTTTGTATGAAGAGTAAAACGCATTGTTATGAAAAAGTTAAAATAATTGATGAAATAATAAGATTACACTTTTCGTTCTTCGTAGTATTAAAAAACTAACGTGTTTTTCTTTAAAATTTTCCTATTTATTTTTGTATGACTGAATAACAACATAGTATTTTTGTTTACTACGGGGCAGACCCCTTTTTTTGGAAATGTATATTTTGAGAAATAGTCGGGAGTATGTTTTTGGTTTTAACGATTGTTTTAAAATATTTACGTACTGTTTTAAATTCAAGTTTGTTAATTACATTTTTATTGAATTGATATTCAATTTTTTTTTTGTGAAATGATTCCACTAGTTTGTTATAATTATTAATACAAATAATAAAGTGTTCAATCTTTCATAGATTTCTCATAGGTGGCGCTACGACTAAAAAGTCGCTGAAAAACCAAATACAAAGACACGACGCAAGCACATAGAAAAATTCGTGAGGTCCGTTGGTTCGTTCCGTGGGTTAGTTGGTATAGCGTCTGCCACGGTATGCAAGAAGACGTCAGTTAGAATCTGACCGGATCGAAGGAATTTTTTCTGAGTGTTCTATCTTTGTATTAATAATTTCAAGTGTGTTTTTAATTAAGTTTATTTTTTTATATGGTATATAAATTATAAGTGCATTGGCGATGGAGCTTGCACACCTAAATAATGCCTATTCACGTGAAAAGACCCAAGTTATAACGTTCAGGGAACAAGTCTGCAGGCAGGGAATTCCACATCATAGCCGTTCGCCATATGTGGAAGCATAACGCTTCGTGCTATTCTTTGGAATGTCCACTACATAGGGATGGAACCCGTGCCCTCGGTGATGGAAAGGGGAAGGCGGAATTAAACCGTGTAATTCCATCGCACACTCTCCGTGATATATCCGGTAAAATAACGGGCAATTCTAAAATATCCGTAAAGCGGGCAACTTTACGGCGGTGTTCAAGGCTCTGCAGATTTTATCCGGAAATGATGTCTTTGCGTATCCGGATAATTCGGATATTTCGGACGAAAAGTAGAAGGGATTCCCCGCACTTCATGGACGCACGCTGTTACCTTGCCGTTGTTAAGTAAAGAAAAAAAATTAAAAATAAAGGACAATGGCAAACTCCCATATAAATTTTTGTTGACATAATTTGTATGCGTTTGCTTATGAAAAATATGTAAAAATGTAGAGTTGAAATTCCTGAACAAATTTTGTTTTGGGTTTACTATTATGAGAAGTCAGGAATTAAAGATATTCCAGTTTGAAGTTTTGGAGATTATGTGTTGCGTAATTGAATAAAGTATATTTAATGTATTATTATATCAAAATAAACTACAGAAGCCTTAAACAGAGTTAATAGAAGTGAATGGTGCCGTGTGTTTGTGACGGAACGAAAATTCGGAGGAAATTCTTTTGTATACTGGTATGGTCAAAAGGTCGTGAAGTTAATACACAACAAAAAACCGAGTTACTACCACAGACTATTGCACTGGTAACCCGGACACAAATTATATTTTTGAAAAACGTGCCATCTATCCCTGATTTTGGGAACTTTTTTGTCAGTATTACCATTTGCTCGCGTGGCATTTTGGAGAAGAAATTATCGACTTAGTTTTTTGTAGTGAAGTAGTTAATCTTTTATTAGCTTATTACAAATCGGTTGAATCAGTACATTTGATATTAAGACAACTAAATGTGGACTATATCCATACGTAGGTATGCAATTGCAGTAGCAATTCCTTTACTGGCGGCTAGATGTCGCTCAACGTTAAGAAACTGATAGTTATAGATATCAGTCCGGTTACGTACTAATTAGTCATTAGAGTTTCTTTTAAATATGATTTTATTTCCAGACCTAGATAGGCCGCTATTATAATTTGAAATACCTAATTAATTTATTTTATTGAAACTTATAATTATGACATTTGAAGACGCTAACGATTCTTTTGACTATGTTTTTGTCATTGTTCTTTAGTATTATTAAAGACAAATTGGGTTTTCTTTCTAAAATAATTCTAAGAATTTGTTTTTGATTACAATCAATCGAAACGATATCATAAATTTTAAACAAAAACTCAAAAAAAAAAATATATGGACCTAATTGACGCCAATACAAATGTAAGTGAAGGTGTTAATTATATGTATAGTATTTACATTATTTGAAGCTCTTGCTGAAGTAGGGTAGAATACATAGATAATTAAGAAGCAACTGACAGCGTGATTTTGTATTTTTTTCCCCTTAAAATTAATAAACAAAGTTGAATCTGGGTTAAATGGAATTTGTACAAGTTTTATTTTGTATTTGTATATACGCTGGGGTTTATTTTTTCGAAATTAAAGGTTGTCTTTCTTTCTGTGGGAATTCATAATTTTTTGGGGAGGAATTTCCATAGCCTGGCAACACTATTGCTCACATACCAGTTGGGTTCTCCCCTATACTTATAATCAAATAAAAGTAAAACAAAATCTTTTGCTTTCCGGTTATGGGAGTCGGTTATTGTCGTATTTAGGTAAACATTCACATGCTTTTCTTTATTATAGTAACGAAACCTTTTTGTGTTTTTATTTGTTTTATACCACTTTTGCGCTTATAGCCTCAAGTTATGCCGCCATCCTCTTTTCATCATCTGGGGACTAGACGTAGCCTCCGGTTTCATCCCTAGGTGTAAATATACCTAAGATTCCCACGAAACGTTGCGCCTACATTTATATTTCGCACGGCGTTGGAGTGGAATTCCTTGCCTACAAACTTGGGCCTTTTCAAGGCGAGAGTGAATAGGCATTATTTAGGCGTGTATACTCCATCGTCGATCTCATCGTCGCTTTCCATTAAATGAGCTGGAGGTCAAATGCGTATTTATTGTATCCGTAAACAGAATGACGTCAGGTACAATTTTCAACAATTTTATTTAAAAAAATTGTATATCGTGTAATTGTACACAGTGGGTCGAAATCGTTACCTGTCACTTTTCTTTTTCTTTTATTTACTTTTTTCGTCACAGTCAAGTAAAACTTATTAATATTTATTCGAACCACAAATAACTTCTAGCAAAAACATGATATTGCAAACCGTGTAGTTATTATGCATGCATATAATATATTGGTTTGTATCATAGCAAAGTACAATCTTAAGTAGACATTGATTCATAACAAACACCCTTCGATCTACTAGTAACAATTAACCGAATAAGTATGGGTTTAAGTCCAAGAAACAGTTACTTATTGTGACCCAGCGATCAGCACCGCGGACGTTAGATGAGGAAGTACCGGGTTCGATTTCTATTGGTACCAATTTCGGAAATTTGCTTAGCTAAATTGGTTCTCATCCAGGTGCTTCGTGTTATTTCGTTACACTGATACTGATAGGACTGACAATTTTGAGATATTCTTTCTTGTTTATTACCATACTACCGTCCCTACCTAAAACGCGGCTTAGTGCCAAATGGTCAAATAACCGTTTAAATTGAAAAAAATAGAGCACAAAATTCAATACTCAATGTATTTATTGCATTCATATGGTATACATGTCTTGAATTTAAAATAATGCTACACATATGAGCCCTTTATTAGGGATAACAATAACAGCGGAGGTAGGCCGAGGTTTCAATTATTAATTAAAATTTGTTATTTATCAAATAATAATATAAAAAAAAGTCATGCAAGAAGAAAGAAATACGTCATTTTATGAGTAGAATTATGTTACTTGAAAGTTTGAATTTAATTTGATTACAATAGCATAACTTTATAGTATATAATTAACATTTATTTATTATTCAAATTTATTATAATATTATTATTTTTATTTGTCATCAAAGTATTGATTTAAATTATAATAGCATTTATTAATAAGATTTAATTTTAATTTATTTAGAAACCACTATTAGTTTCACTTTTCCTCGTTTTTAACAAAGGGCGGGAGCTCGTTGAATATCCTCACCGACATCGAGTGGGGACTTGAGCTGTGTATGTGTAGCCGAGATCGTGGCAGAAGCAATCTATTGCGTGGTCTAAAAGTGTGTCGTTGAGGCAGGTCGTCAGTGTTAGTGTAAAAGTCAAGGTGTTGTTTAATAAATTTACAAATTTCTAAAATATATATAGAACACAAAGTCAAAATTTTAAATTGTTTCAAGTGCGGTCTTCTTAATTCTCTTTTAAAAACTGTTAAAATTAGTTAACGTATTCGACTTATCGGAACTTATCGTAACGATGCAAAGCTCAAATATCATTAAACAGTTTCAATATTCTAAAACTGGGTTACGGTTTTCATGATATCTCAAAAAATAATTTGTCACTAAACGCGTTTTCTTTAGCGAATAGGGTACGCACATTGAGTTACAATTATATGGACGTCGGGTCCGCGCTAAAAAGTGTCCGAAATTATAGGGCGTTAAAATCGTATACAGAGCGTCATTCACGCTTTAGTCTTCGTTTGTTCGACTGACAGTGAAGCAAGCAAAATTAGACAGTACTGCGATGACATTACAATTTAAATTCAGGACATTTTTTTCGTGGTTTTTGTATTAGACCCGTCGTCCATTTATTTGTAAGTCAATGGGTACGCAGCAATTTTTTAAATTTACTTTTTTTGACACGTAGGTAAATAACTAACGCTATATACAATTTTCAAAAGAGAAAAATCATTGAATATAGAATAGAGTTTTAAATTGTTAATATTGAGCATTTTGATGTTTAAAACAAACATAACCATTTACCTGCTTTCACTTTTTCTAGTTAGCAGTGCTAGCAGGGCGCATAGATTGTTCGCCCCGTCCCTTATTATAAAAAAAAATATCATCAATATACTAATCAAAAGTTATTAAAAAAAAGCAGATAGAATTGATTTCAACATAACTAAAAATTATATTGTATGTAAAGAAAAAAATCGTTACAAATTACAGTATAATAGAGGCTTTAAACGGAAAAACTTTGTCAAGAGTTGATCAAAAGAAGTTGTTAAAAAAAATCAACAACTTAATCTACAAGTAAAAGGAACTAAGCTAAATAACCATTTTGTGCTTATTTTTATGTGTAGAATAAGTTAACCAGTGAAATCTAGTACCTTGTGTGCTAATAAATTTTCTTTAAGTGTCGCCAAGGAGCCACTTTTTCTTGAAGAAAGTATTTTTTGTTTGCTCCAGCTTTACTAACGACAATTTTCACGCCTCGCCCCTGCTAAGCTTGAAGTTATTTAAAAAAAGTCTTAGTCCGAGTTTAATAAACAAAACTTAGTAAGTACTTAAGTATCTGCGCGAGCGAAGATTGCGTGTCCTTGTTGACGGAGGCACTTCGCGGCTCGTGACAGTTAATGCTGGGGTGCCACAGGGCTCCGTGCTGTCGCCCACGCTGTTCCTTCTGCATATCAATGACTTGTTGCCTTTTGGCAACATTCATTGCTATGCAGATGATAGCACAGTGCACGGTTGCTATTATAAGCAACCGTCAAGCAGCCGGGAGGACCCTGAGAGAAACCGGGAAAAACTTGTCGCTGAGCTCAACCATGTTTTGGAACATATATCGTCGTGGGGCTCCCGAAACTTGGTTGAGTTCAACGCCAAGAAAACCCAGGTATGCGCGTTCAGTTCCAAAAAATCCCCATTCCTTCCACTTCCCCATCTTCAGAGTACAACGCTGACGCTGCAGGACAAGCTCAGCCTGCTGGGGATGAGCATCCGGAAGGACATGAGCAACAAAGACTATATAGAGAGCGTCATCTGTACCGCGTCGCGCAAGCTTGGCATCCTGAACAAGGTGCACCGATTTTTTACTCCAGAGCTGCGATACCTATTGTATAAAGCTCAGGTCCGAAGCAGCATGGAGTACTGTTCGCACCTTTGGGACGGCTCTGCCAAGTACTTGCTCGATGCCCTAGATGGACTGCAGCGCTACGCCTTCCGTGTTGTCAACAGTCCTCATGTAACTGAGCATGCGGAGTCGTTACAGCTTCGCAGAGATATAGCGTCTCTTAGCGTATTCTATCGCCTGTACCACGGTGAGTGCTCTGAAGAGTTATTCAACCTTATCCCTTCCTCTCCTTTCCATCAGCGGACCACCCGTGCCGGACTGCGTTGCCACAGTTGGACGGTCAGTTCAATACCGTCCCGCACTAAAAAGTTTGGCAATTCGTTTTTATGCAGAACCATCAAATTGTGGAACCAACTCCCGGCGCATGTATTCCCTCCCTTCTATAACATCGGGTCCTTCAAACGTAGTGTGAAGAAGCATTTGGCCAGACCGGCAAAATGATAGTGACGGAGTGAAGATATTTGTGTTTTCCATCCGTTACTCTCATCTCTGGACTGTATTCGCACTTTCCATCAGGCGCGGTGCAGTCATTTTGCCGAGTCACAATAAAAAAAAATAAATAAAAAAAAGTATATATAAAAAACTAAGTTAGAAGTTATAAAAAAAACCCGCTCACAATTTATGTAAAAATATTGTTAGAAGTTGTTACATAAACTGTACAATTTGGCCTTAGTCATACATTGTATATTAAGCTTCAAGAGTGCGTGTAATTGTTGGTATCTTTATTCATTGACCGTCACTCGTGACTCATAGGAAGTCTAGAACAAGTTCTTATGAATGATTTATACAACAAATGAACAGCATAATATTCTAACGGGATTGCTTTATTGGAACGTAAAGCAAAAGTAAGGTAGTATGTCACTGTATAGCTCGCTCTGCTTGTTCGCACGGATTTGGCTCGTGGAAAGTTAAACTGATCTTTAAGAACGTCAACTGTTTTTGTTCCTATTAACCACCAAAATCAACTAAATATGAAGTAGGTATTGGAGTTTGTAGAGGACGTGCTCCAGGTAGCTTTGTTTTAAGGAAATCCAAATAGGTCTAATGTGAGCAAATACACTTGAAATTGCAATTTGCTGCGTAACATTTTTAAATACACCGGTTACGTGGTAACTTTGAAATATATTGAGACCTATATTAACTGGATAAGATGAAGTCGCTTGCATTAATGTACACGTGTTATAGCGAACATAACATCAAATAATGTCCTTTTTTGATAATATTAAATGACGGGACGAACAAGTCGTGGGCCTGGTGTTAAGCTACACGCCTGTCCGTAGCAGTTGCAGTGCCACTCAGAGCTTTAAAATGCAAAGATCGAAGGTGCACTGCCACTGCGCCGGTCACCTTGAAACATAAGTTGACAAGTCCCATGTGCCTGTAATTTCACCAGCACCCTTACCCTTCTAAACCGGAATGCAATAATGCTCATGTTTGGCGACAGAAATAGGTAATGTGGCAGTACTTCCCTGGACGAATTCTTTCACAAGGAGCTCTTGTTAAATTGAACAATGAATAAGAATCTATATAGAGGTTGCTATTTGTAAGTAGACATTTTGTACACATTTATCTTGTTTATGATAATAATAGATAGATTATTTTATATATATATAGTCTGCTAGGGAGGAGGAGGAAGCCTGTGCTCCTCCCACAATGAGGGGCTTAGGCTGTAGTTCGCATGCGGGCCCGACTTGAATTGGGAACATCACTCGCGTCATTAAATTGCTTTGCAGGTGTGTGCGGGTTTCTTCAAGATGTTTTCTCTTATTGTGCAATATTTATTTCTAATGCATTGACTTACAATTATATGGACGACGGGTCTAATACAAAAACCACAAAAAAAATGTCCCAAGTCAACCTATTTAAACGTAGTGACATGTAAAGGAATATGAAAAAGCTAAAACGTTGAAATTAAATTGTAATGTCATCGCAGTACTGTCTAATTTTGCTTGCTTCGCTGTCAGTCGAACAAACGAAGACTAAAGCGTGAATGACGCTCTGTATACGATTTTAACGCCCTATAAGTTCGGACACTTTTTAGCGCGGACCCGACGTCCATATAATTGTAAGTCAATGTTCTAATGTAATTGATTGAAACAACGTGAATGAAGCTAAACGGGTCACTCACGGGGTTTTGTCACCCAAATACACAGAAACTATATAATTAACCTTAATTGTCTGTTTGTTTTCCTATAGTTCTAAATCTCTTAAATGGCAAACTTTGAGTAGCGAACTTGATCTTATTATAGAGGCGTATAATGAATTTGTGAGGTGTTAATTAATTAAGAAGCACCACAAAGAGCCCAAATAAGCTACTTTGCATTTTTTTGCTAAATTGCTACTTTTACTGCATAAGTAATAAATAACGCTCACACTTATAACCCCGCATTGTGACACCCTGTGTTGCGGGTGGCACAAATTACACCCTAACTCACGAGAGAAATTAATCTAGGCCATACAAATATTTCTCCCGGCCCGGGAATCGTACCCGAGACCTCTGCGTGGTAGACCAACGTGATAACTGTTTGAATGAGGACGTAGTGACAATGATAGAGGAAGGTATATTGAGATGATTTAGGCACATGAAGCGGATGAATGGAAGTAGAGTGGCGAAAGTAATGATGTACAGCCAAATCGAGTCATCCGTAGAACAAAGATCTATGTGCAAGACTACTTGTTCTCAGGATATACTACATTTCGTTCGTTTTTCTTCGGTGTGGATGTTAGATCGACTGTTGTTTGGTTTTAAATTTCCGAAAAGAAATAAGGTACATAAATTCTCAAAACACCTTGATGGGCCTTAGTTTGAATAACGAAATTATTCTCGTAATGTACCTATTCTCTTTTCGCTATATAATCACAAAGGACTCTGTTCTTCGGATGAGTCGAAATGTTTGCGTATTGGAAGAGGGTCACTAAGCATGTTCTCAAGGTTGACCTTTCCACACGTTTTCATTCACATTTTCACAATTAATATTAATAACCGACCACTAAAACAGTTAAATTGGATTTGTAATGTATGATTTTAATATATAGACGGCGCGTACGGTTATTGTTCTTTGTTCGCATTGTTTATTATCTTTACTTGTTTGTGGGGCTGATTGTCGCTACGGACTCCGCTGCGTCTGTCTGTTCGTTTTATTCGACTGATATGTCCCCATCCTGTTATACACTTCCACCAATTTGTCCTTGTTGGTGGAGATAGCACAATATGCATTTGTTTGGAAACATGTTGAGTGTTAACCGACTTAGTAAAAGGAGAAGGTGTATTTTTTTTCAACTGACGACTTCCATGAATTAATGCATGCAGAGGTCCGTGATTTCATTTACTTATTTTTGTTTAAAGATACTTAAAGACAGTGTATATATTTTCCTTTTACAGGGCACGGGTCATTTCTTAAGCCACGTGCTCCACGTTGTTTCAATGTCGCTACGGGACTTGATAAGTTTTTTAAGAGTTGGGATCTTTCATCGACGCGTTTTATTACGATATTTTGCCTCACTCTTAGCGCAAAGATTTAAGTTTACCAGTGTACGTAATTTAGAAATCAAAGTCCTAGGTACATGCCACGATAGGGATTCGAACCTCTAACTTCTCACTGGTGAGATAATTTAGTAGCACCAGAGCCCCGAGTTCGTCCGGGGAAGTACTGCCACCTTAGCTATTTCTGCCGCCAAGCAGTAATGTGATCATAACTGCGTTCCGGCTTTGAAGGGTAAGGGTTCTGGTGAAATTACAGGCACATGAGACTTGTCAACTTACGTCTCAGGGTGACGGGCGCAGTGGCAGTGACCCCTAGATCTTTGCGATTTAAAGTTCCGAGTGGCACTGCAACTGTTATGGATAGATAGGCTTGTCGCTTACCATCAGGCGCACGACTTATTCGTCCCGTCACTTGGTACTATAAAAACAAAATAAGTGTACCACCGCTCTTAGTTCAGACTTCACATCTCGCAGTTGAGTTTAATAAACCTTCTCTAACTTTAAAGTTTTCATCGTGACGAGGAGTGCATTCAGTTTATTTTGAATCAGTTTGCGTCTTTGCACGCTATTTGCACTCCATTGTAGGTAGCGTGATTGTGTTTTCGCATTGTTGTTTATAAACAATTTATACGTTAAACTATTTGCAATATTTATTTTTATTGCATATCGTCATGTTTTTACTACTCTGATAATGTTTTTGTGAAAATACAACAAACATAAAGAAAAATTCATTCGGTCTGACTGGACTCAAACCAGTGTCGGTTGCCTCAACGTGTTCGTGTTGTGTTTAAAAAGTTAATATTGAACTTGCTTAAAAATGTGTAAACTTATTTCCAATTTAATTGTAAATTAAATCCATTGAATGTCAGGACGTTTCACCATCATGGTATTCAATTTTTTTTGTGAAATTACTCCACTAGTTTATTATAATTAATAAAATAAAGATCGAACACTTAGAAAAAATCGAACGAATTTTTTTTAAATTTTAGAAATTTTTTTAATGTATTTATTAGCCTTAGAATACCTTATGTATACAATATTACTTGTTATAATAATTATTTTTTCACTTCTCATGCTCTTATTTATGCTGGGTGTTGGCTGCATAAAATAGGATTTTATGCTCTAGTGCATAAAATAAAAAAACCATCACATTAAATATGTCTTATTGTTGTAATTTTCAATTCAATTTTAATTAAATAATCGTTTATTTGTAATATTGCTATTTAATTTCCTCGCAATCGAAGTGAAAAGCAGAGTGTATAACTCGTTCATAAAACCCGTTTTACCCTCGACTTAAGCATATTCACTTGTTAATCACTTATAACTTATAATTCACTTGCTAATCATATTTATTAGATAAGCATATACATAAGCATGTAATCGACTGATATGAATCCATGGTAACTTGGTTGTGTTCAGTCACGTAAATTCAATTGACACAAAAGCCTTTATCCACTCTTCAGAGAGTATTAATAAAATTTCCTTTTTATTACTCACATCGGAAGGCATTGACTCGTGGAACTTGTTTCCACTTCTGTGGTTACTTGCGTACATTCTTATCGTGATCACATAACGCTGCTATAATATACTTGATTGGTCTTTGTAGGTATTTTTCTTCTGTTGTTAATAATAAGTAGGTGGAATGCCGATTCCGTACAGAAGCGCAGTAGTCTTTTGTTTTTCTTTTTTTTTTTAAACAGTTCTGTGCATTTACGCGCGCAAAATTTAACTTTGGAATATTTTTCCCACAGACTTAGTATGGTGACTTTTGACCTCAAATCTTCGGCCACAGATCGAAATTCAAAATTTGAATGTGGAATCATATTTTTCACTTCTCATGCTCTTATGCCAATATAGCGTTACGTAACGGGAGTAAAGTGCATCCTTTATTTCGTAGAGAGTAAAAAGTACCTAATTTTTTAATTTACTTCGAGTGAACAAACTCAAACAGCCGGTACTACGCTCGGTTTTAGTTTCGTGCCTTTTCAGCATAGACGATAGCGCCATATTATTATTTTACCGCGTTATTGCGTTTGTTGTATCTGTGTCTGGTTGGAAAAAAATACCGCGAAAATTTCAGAATTTCTGGTCGTAATTTTTTTGTAAAGCGAAAATGATTGATTTTTTTCTGGCAATCGAAGTGAAAAGTCAAGTTTTGATCTCGAAACTAGAACCAATGTAAACACTCGTAGTAATAGACGCCCTGATTAAGGCTCGAGTGTCTAACCACCTCGGGTAAATACATTGGTTCGTGTTAGTCCCTCGATAAAAAATACACTATTTTATGCTAGTATCAAATTTCTTGCATATCGGTTGTGGAATAGGCGAGCAGGATTCGAAATTATCAAGATTTTAATTTTTCACTCCTGGCACTTGGCTCCCTGCCTGTAATCCTATGGGATTCATGAGTAATGTTTTCGCGGCTATTGACAATTATCCGATTTTGTCTATTTAATTGATGAATGCTGATGATAAATGAATGAGTGTGTGCGTGTGTATGCGTTCATTTTTGTCTAAAAGTGACAAACTCTCTCAATTATTCTTGAGTTCATTTTTGATATCGTAACATTACGTAACGACATTATGTCAATTTGTATATCCGACAAAGCTACTTAAATTTGAGATAACATCGTTTTATAGTATTTCGTATGATTGTTTTTTGTGATAAAAGTAAATAAGGGGAGCAGAGTTCTATATTTTTGCTGTTCAACAGCAGACTATTAGATTTTATAAATGTAGCAAAACCACAAGGCTTGAAGCATAGCTGAAGTGCGAAAGTACATGCATACATTTGCTCTTATCTTCAGAACGGTAATTTATAATTAGAAGTACAAAGGGCATGACAATACATTGCCAACATTCATGTGAAATATTAATGTCCATGTATAGGTATTATAAGAATAATAATAATAACGGACTTACAGTAATTTAACTGGTCACAAACTAGAGCATGCCCTGAGTGTCAGAGCTACGGAATTTATTCCGGCACACTACCCAGAACACCCCGACCGAAGTTTTGAAAACTTAATTTCCCAAACTGTTCCCACCGGGAATCGAGCCCGGGACTTCCACATGCAGTGCCCACAGGGCCCACCGTTGGGCCACCGAGGTAGTCAGCTCAAATAACTGTTTCAAAATGTGAATAAATGAAATTAAACTTACTTTTAAAATACTATTACCATAATCTCAATATAGAGTACTAAAAAAACCGACCTCGAAAGTTTGTGGAATTACATCTAATTGCCAAGTTTTATTGAAATCGGTTACCGGAAAGTGCGCAAAACCGGATTCATCCTCTAGTTCGCCACTATACGGGACTTAACACAGGAGATAATAAAACTCTCACTGCTTAAACAGAGACGAACGCTTTGACAGAGAGAAACGCCTTCAATTAGAGCATAGCAAAATCAACCGAATATAATTGTTCCTTATAAAATTTAGGCGCTATTTATAAAAATAAATGTTCATGCGTGAACAGCCACCCTTAGAGGTGGAATATTTTCTTCAAAATTAAATGGGACCACTACACAGAGGTACCCTCTTTCCAATAAAAATCATCAAAATCGGTTCACGATGCGTGTTATCGCGTAATATATGTACAAAAAAAACATACAGTCCAATTGAGAACCTTCCCTTTTTCATTTACGTATAATTAGTTATACTAATTTGAAATGCAATTAAATGCATAGACCAAATATGATATTCAATTAATTGTACTTTTGCTTGCAGCTTGAGTACAGATTATCTAATTTCACTTAAAATCTATGTAATATTAAATAACCATTAACGTATTTCCACATTAAGAAACGTAAAGTGCTTAGCAAACGCAAGGAGAGGTTTTTTTATAATGTAGAGTAACACAATTACTTTGTTAGGTATTTGGGAAAAGATCGTGAAGTGTGTTTATTTATGAAAGATATCGATAGATATATATAGGCCTTGTACTCTCGTGCTCCGTCCGAAACAATTACTATCAAATAAGTAATACTCGACCGAATTAAAAAAGCCATGATGCGAATAAAGGTTCATACTTGACATTGTGTTTTAATTTGGTCTAGTGTTAATTATTTGACGTTTATTATTTCGGACGGATGTGGGACGAATAACGAGAGTAGCCCCCTGATGCAGTCAGGAAGTACAAAACCGTCGGTCTCAAACGACTGAGATATCTACAGATAGGTTTTGATTTATCTTACACTAATTCAGAAAAGAGTGTTTTTTAAACAGCTGAACTTATCCTCATTACACGTAGCTGAGATCAGAACCATTCCGATTAAATTAGCTTTCAGTCCTTCCGTTTGGAGACGACGATGCCACAGACATATTTTGTGTCGGGATTAATAAAATGGATCAATGCCATCTAGCGGGTTTTGGTGGAACTACTACTCAATCCCTTTTACAAGAAATTAAAACAAAATGACAAAAATTTAAAAACTGAAATAACACTTGCTTCCCGTGATTGCTTGTCATATTGCCATTGTGAACATTTTCTTCTAAATTTGTCGTAATTCGTTAATTGGCTTACTTCAGATGTATTAAACTAGTGCTCTCGTTGCTTCCAGATACATAACTACGGTCAGAGTATCAGAGCAGCAGCCATATCAAGTGAAAGAATACGCTTGGTGCTTCAACTTCCCACCGCGATGTTCAAAATACAAAATAAAGTTCCAGCAAATATTCAAGACTCAGACGCTGGTGAAACACCGACCGGTACAAGAGTGCTGTACGGGCTATGCGCCGGACTCGAAGGGGACGCAGTGCTTGCCTGTTTGTGCCGATAAATGCGTACACGGGAAATGTATTGCTCCAAAGACGTGCGCGTGCGACCATGGATTTGGTGGACCTGCTTGCGATGTTTGTGAGTATCATATATTTACAAAATTATCCACTTTATTTTCTTCGTTAAGCTCACCCTAGAATCTCGGAGAGAAAACCCCGAGAACACCCGAGGAGTTTGAATGGTTTCTCGCCGTCTCATTGCCCGATTTTAATGCTTTCTCAGATAAGAAAGAGAGCATTACCGCATTCCGGTTTTGAAGGGTCAGGGTGCTGGTGAAATTACAGGCACGTGGTACTTGTCGACTTATGTCTCAGGGTGACGGACGCAGTGGTAGTGCCCCTCAGATCTTTGCGATTTGAAGCCCTGAGTGGCATTGCAACTATTATGGACAGGCATGTCGCTTACAACTACCCACACTACTTGTTCGTCCTGTCATTCTGTATCATAAAAAAGAAAACATTCTTGCTCGATCTCAGTGCGACGTGGGAAGTTGCGTTAATTTTATTTCGAAGAATTTGCGTCATGTATCATCATCTGGGGTTTCTCTTTTTTCTTATTTTTTTTTCTAATTTTAATATTTAATGCATAAAATATCAAAACCCCTGTCAAAGTCGTCCATACTGATAGAGACGAGAACATAAATGAGATATCCTCAGGGTGGACAACACCGTGTGGCCGTAAGACGTCTTGGCGAACCTTTTTGCCGTGTTTTGGTAGGCCCTATTAGACTTTCATGACTTCTGGTACCAGTAGTGCGATTCATGTAAGTTCAAGCTATCAAAATATCGTTGAAGTTACGTAGTCGTTCGTACGAAGTCCTATTCAAAATGGCTATTCACGTATCACTTGAACGAACGTTGAAATGAATAGAATCGAAACGTACCGACTAATTAACGACATCTTGGATTGGGAAATTTGACATTTAGTCGTCGAAAGTCTATTGAAAGAACTGTCAAAATTTTAGCTGAATACGCATTGACCTATCAACAAATGGACATCGGGTCTAATACAAAAACCACGAAAAAATTCTCCAAGGTACCTATACAAACGTAGTGTGACATGTAACGAAATATAAAAAACTAAAACATTTAATTTAAGTTGTAACGTCATTGCAGTACTGCCTAAATTTGCTTACAACAATTTAAGGGCCCAAAAACACCATATTCAGCTTCTACTGGAAACTTAACAAAATGCACCATATTTAGCTTCGACTGAAAATTACTTGAACGCAAGAGTAATGGAATAGCCTTTCTCGTAAATATTGATTAATTTTTTTATATATATTATTATGTCGAATTTTGTACAAATTCACTTAAAGGTATAATAAAGAATTGGGCAGATACATACATACAATTATTACTACAAATGTGAAAATAAGCGTGTACTATGAGAAATGTACCGATATTGTAACTAAACGTAAACTCAAATATCCGTAATTCCGATTTATAACAAAAGCGTTACGCTTTCGAGTAATTTTGATGCTTTTTACATAGACAAAATTAGCTTTTGTTTTGTAATCTTCGTAAAAACACATTATGAAAATTCGAGCTAATGTTATTTCGGGCAAATGTATTTTTTGACTTCTGATAGGTAATCCCATGCCGTAAAACGAGTACAACAATATTTTGTTAGTTATTGCCTTATTGCTAACGTTTAATTAAAAAATAATTTTAAAAATAGGATTAAAATCAAAGCAACTCTACAATTTCTTTGTTCTAAATATTTCAATCGCTTGTGGTTCGAACAATTGAAAATGACCAAAAAGTTTATATAAGCTTCTTGAAACTGACTCTGTCTCTTTCCATCTTTTGCGCATGCAATGAGTAGAAAAAGGACACTTACTTATTTCATTATGTCGTGTGCATTTGTAATTTTTATTTACGATTCAGTTATATATAAATTAAATACTATAACACTGTACAAAATAACATTTTTAAATGACAACTATGACAACACAATATATTTGTTTAGTGAAAATATGATACAAAATCCTGTTTTCACACTTTACTGCAGTAATTTTACCGCGCTGTCACTCGAACAAACGAAGACTATTGCGCGATTGACGCTCTGTATGCAATTGTAACGCCCTACAGGTGCGGACACTTTTTAGCGCGAACCCGACGTCCATTTATTGGTAGGTCAATGAGAATACGTATGACTTGTCGTTTGGAGTCGATTTAAGTTCGATTCATATACCAGAATACGCTTTAACGACATTTGGATCGAACGACTTTAAAATTGGACTCGTTGACGTCCACTGTCACACGTGAATACGAAAAAGCAGTTCAACGAGTAAATCGCTTTGATATCGTAACGGTTTGAATCACCTCACAGCTTCTTCTGTGTTCGGCTCTTGGCTGATGTTGTTTATTGGCTGTCCAGTGAGAATCTTCATCTTGATCGGACAAACTTGCCTGTGACGAAAATAACTGCGCTTTCGGAAGATGGAAAGTTTTATTCGTCTAGCTAAAATACATATAGACATACTCATGTCTGTCTTGTAATTATATATAAATCGATCACGATGGTCTTAAACGAAGTATATATTTTGCTTGATTCTTCCTGATGAGTGCGGCAAAGGAATAACGAACTACCTTCATCTGTGTTTCCCGAAAACATCAATTAATCGGTCGTTTAACATCAGGTGTGTCTCTGTTTTATGTAAAACGTCTGGCATGTGTCTGTTTTATATAAAATAAAAGCCTGTGCTCAGTTACGGGACAGTGAAAGGATCGTTAAAAATAACGCAGTTTCAGTGGGCTGTACAATTTGCACCGCTTGCGCAGTGTAGAGTGAGCGTGCTATAAATAGGATGTAGCCTACATTCCCATTTACTTTCAATGTCACTGTTCAACGTTTCAGTATTTAACTGAAAAACGATAATAGTTCTTGGTTTCTTAACACTGAGCACTATTTTATTCTTCCCTCGATATCTAAAACCGGTTCCTATGTAATTAAAGTCTTCAAGTCTACGTCATATATACGGTGGTTTTACTTAACGGAGTCATGTACCACTAATACATCTTACTACAATACAAAAACCCTTAAGGTGGTAAGGCCGATAGTATGTCTTTTGGGGATACACCTCACGTTAGAGAAGTGACACCACGAGACTGGTACAGCAGCAAACAATGACATTTAGCCGCCATTTAACTCCCAGTACAAAACGCAAACACACAATACTACTATTGTGGGTAAATGACAAAAGATTAGTTGTTTTAAAAACATTGCTTGTTTGGTTCTGCGTACATCAAACTTACCATTTGGGAATAACCAAGTTACAAACCTGTGAAATGAAATGATGTGGGGAAATGTGGTATGATAGTATGATTTTTTTAAATCGGTATCATGCTTATATTATCTGAATAACAACATTATAACTTTAACTTCTAATATTCATCGCGATGTGTGCGCGTTATTTATATGTCCCACTGCTGGGCGCGGGTCTCCTCTCAGGCAAGGTCCCAATGCGGATTGGGGAAGTCACGTTTTCCGAGGGTTGTTTTTTGTGTTACCTTTTGCGACATGCAGGTTTCGTCACGATGTGTCTCTTCACCGAAAAATTCATGATAAACTTCTAATTGAATTTCGCACATAAATTTCGAAAACTCAGAGGTGCGAGTCCGGGTTCGAACCCACGGCCTCTGCTTGAAAGGCAATAAAGTAAAAACCACTAGGCTACCATGGCCCTCTAATAGTCATAACTTTCAAAAACAGAATTAACGTGTTTCCTTGTTTCTAAATAAATAAATAAATAAATGACGCGCACACTCAACATAGCCCCGCACTAGGGAAACCCTGTGTCGCGGGTGCCATGGACACACACATAGACAACCACAAATTACACCCAAACTCACGAGAGAAATAAATGTAAGCCATACAAACATTTCTCCCGGCCCGGGAATCGAACCTGGGACCTCTGCGTGGCAGTCCGGCATGATAACCGTTCGGCCACGGAGGCAGTTAACTTCTACTACTTCTACTAGTTAAGTTCTACTTACCTTCCAAATCTCATAAAGGAATTAAAGAAAATTATTCTATTTTATTCGTAACAACAACATCTTAATTTCAAATTCAAATTCAAAATTTGTTTATTCAGACCGTGGTCCATGGTGTTAGTACTTAAAATAAAACAATGAAAAAATCTACATCTACGTTAGTAACAAAACACACATTTATAATAGTACAAAACAAAATAACATAAATCAAACAGATAAATTAATTAATATAATATACACATTCAGCATGAGGATGAATAAGAGCCGATACCCAATGCCTTTGCAAGGCACTGTCCGGTCTCTCGGCTAGGATCCTCAGAATGCTGTTGGGGCTCTCCAGCATTCTGCGTCTTACTGACACGATTTTCTTCCTCAGCAGCGCATGAAATCCGTCTGTGTGTGCATCCGCAAACATACCGGAAGCACTACAGAACCTGGGTAACCCCAAAAGCACCCTAAACATGTCATTGTAAAGGACGCGTAGTTCGCTGAAAGCCCTCTGGGTATACCTAGCCCACAGGCCGCTACAGTAAAACGATTGACAGAAAGATTTGAACAACGCCACTTTTACTTTCTTAATAGGAAATGAAACAATTTTTCCTGATTTAAATCGCGTATATTGGTTTTTTCAAACAAACCGACGTTTCGGGCCCTTTACAGATTCCATGGGACTATGTGTAACAATCGCGAAAACCTAAGAACTCAGTATCTTAATAAACAAGGATTTAATATGAATATGTTTAGTCAAAGCTAGCTACATCAATTACAGTAGACCACGTTCCACATTTTAGTAGCAGTAGAGCTCCTTGTGAAAGAGTTCGTCCAGGGAAGTACTGCCATCTTACCTATTTCTGCCGCCAAGCAGTAATGTTAGGCGTGCTGGTGAAATTACAGGCACATGGCACTTGTCACCTTATGTCTCAGGGCGACGGGCGCAGTGGGATTTCCCCTAAGATCTTTGTGATTTAAAGCTCTGAGTGGCACTACAACTGTTATGGACAGGCGTGTAGCTTACCAGTAGGCGCACGACTTGTTCGTTTCTCATGATATGAAGCATAGTTACGCCCGGCGCTGCTTATTGGCAGCACGGCGGCGTGACAAGGGATCCTTCGGCATTCATACGATGTTTTCCTCTCACTATCCTTAAGTGGTCACCACACTTATCGTGGTAAGGAATCGCATTAAGTCGATCAGAAAAGACATTATGTTCGTGTAATAAGAGCAATAAAGAAGCGAAACGCGCCGTCATTTTGGCTGTTATTACATCGACATAATCTTTTTTCTCATAGACTCAAACTGATTCCGCATTAATAAATGTGGTGACTCTCTTAGACAACGTGAAAGTCCTTATCCCACACTTAACCTACGTTCTCTCTAAACAAGAGATGCAATAGTATTGGTAGTATTTAAACAAAGACATTGCACATATTGAATTAAGGAGGAAACATACACGGGCAGCGTGAAACCGGTGATTGTTTTGCAATTTAAAACTTTTACACCTAACATAATGTTGTTGTTTTTCAACAACACTTAGCTGCCGATACTTCCTTTTTGTAGATTCGAACAATAGACACTGGCTTCGTGTGTCACTTCACGATTTCTGCGTAGATTAAACCCACTTTATGGACGTAAGGAAATCATCGTGAGTATGTAGCAGGTGAGCGTAGTGTATTGGAAGTTCTTTGTTTACGTTGTGTTTGTAAACAACGCTGTTCCAATGCAGGAAGAATCAGTAAATCGTGGAAATGTTCGAAAAGGCACTGGTCCGCCCAGAAAATGTCTATTCGGTCGCACTTAAGATACTGCGCTTAAAACGCTTGAAGGGAATATCGACCTAGGAGGGATAATATCCCGCCATAAGTCTGGATCTCTGATGGTAAAAAGGTACATCGAAAAATCTGTAGAAAACCCACAGATGGGCAATTTTGGGTGGGCTAAACTATGAAGTTTAGTAAATCTCCTGGCTTTACGTTTAACCAAGCCAAGAGCCTCTAGTTGATATTTTGCTGATGGCTATTCCACATGGCGGCAATACTCCAGCAAGATCGGGCTTCCGCGTTATATAGAGTTAAAAGCTGTCGCTTCACCTTCAGTGTGGCTGCAGACTTGAATTCTTTCAACTTTCAATGAGTAGATCTGGCACGAAAATACGCTGATGGTATCTGTGTTTCCCGAAAACTGCAATTTGGGGCTATTTAAGAGAAAAAAGTTTTTGTGCCTACCATAAGGCTATCGTACTGTATATCTGCCTAATGTTTTACTTAAGAAGCGTTGTTCTTGTTTGTGTAATGTTATCAACGTTTCTGCTGTATGCGTTCTGCTGGACTTCAATGAAGGATCGGACATTCACCATCACTTATGTAGTCTAGCATTGCTGAAATTACTTTCTTGTTATCATGCCGCTTATTGCCCGCTTTTGTTTCCAGCTTGCCCCGACGGCACTTGGGGTCGCAACTGCCAACACAAATGCGAGTGCTTGAACGGCGGCACATGCGAGCCACTCACTGGCCATTGCGCCTGCGCACCCGGGTGGCGCGGCCGCAACTGCGAGCAGCCCTGCGCAAACAATACTTTTGGCGATAACTGTATTGAAACATGCAACTGCCAGAACAATGCTAAGTGTCAAAAGGTGACTGGCGCTTGCGATTGCCCTGCTGGATTTACTGGACCTCTGTGAGTGATTTTCAATATAGAGATTTGTTCATTGTGATTTAAATTCTTGATAATCATCATCATCTGCTTATCGCATTACTATGACCTTAGACAAGTCCTAGACTGAATCTGAAATGTGGAAGACTAAAGCTGTGGTAAAGTTTGGGATCGCCTTAGACTTAGTCTATGTCCGTAGGACCTATTTGGGAAATTAACTTTCCTGTATTCATTTCGAATTTGATTCTTGTCTATTGTGGGTAGTACCCCGGAGTGAATTCCTGTTGATCTGGTGCTCATAATACAGGGAATTTCCCGGTTTGACACCAGTTAATCAGTGTTGCTGTCTGGAACATTATTTAAATCTCATTACTTTCACGTAGGGTGGAGTAAAAGCAAGCGTATTTAGATTTCACAAGTAAAGTTACAGAGCTCATGTCATCAACTACAACTAAATCTTATCTTTGTCTTTTTGTATTTGTTCATTCCGTTCAAGCGTTCCTTCGTCCATTACAAGTAATTTTCTTTATTTGTCTATTGTGTTATAGATGCGAAGAAAAATGTCCGACCGAAAAAGCGTGCCCACAAAATTGTCGATGCCAGAACGACGGCGTTTGCAATGCGCTCACAGGGCAGTGCGAATGTCCACCAGGATGGACAGGAGAGGTTTGCGCTAACAGGTTAGTAATTTATGATGTATTCTTAGGTGCACCCCAAATTACCATCAACCAAGTAATAATCAAACCTATTATAATTTAGAATAAGTTTCTGCCTGCGGCTTCACACACGTTTTTAAAGTGTCGTGGACGACATGCAGGTTTTATTACGTTTTCCTTAGTCGTTAGTCGAGAGCTACTGTTACTAACCATTCGCAAATGTACGCGACTTAAAAAGTCTTCTGTTCTGAAATCCGTGCCTCCGACTGAGCACATACTACTCGAGTATCTATAAGATGCGAGTGACTAGGCATCTTCTGGGCGAGCTTGTTCCACCGTACACTCTATCTTTGCTTCAAAGCTAGATAGTGGTCAAGAGCAAGTTCATTTGTCAATACGTTCCGCTTCAGGGTTCGTACCCTGTTCCTCTTAGACTCAATTGGATGTTGATAAGCAATAACATGTGACGATGCTTTATTGCTTTTTTATCTTCATTCCACCTTTTTATCACCCTTTTCTCTGGTTCATGGCCTCTAACTTACCTTTACTTAAATTTTAAATCGTTCTTTAATTTTTTTCCTTCGTCACTATTACTTTCTTTCTTTCCGTCGCCTTCTTTTCTTCTTACCTGGTTTATATTATATTGCTTTGTTACAGCCTTTACGCCTTTACCTGTTCTTTTCCCTTCCAGTACATTCTCTTTCTTATTTCTACAATAAAATTTACGTGGACCGAACCTTCTACTTAATTACGCGAGGCCCGCATGACTAACATGTTAACCAACATGAACATATTTTGAGAAAATGGCGTCTCAAGATTTTATTCGTGGTTGTGGCTAATAGATTCATATCAACTGCTATTATCAGTTTTTAATATTTAGTTGTTTCATATTACTTAGCTGTGTTTGTAAAATGTAGACGAGATGACAAGCTACAATTCGGCATTTTCGAGTTTTTGTGGGTTAACACGTTGTTGCGTATCAAAACTGTAAAAACGACCGTTCTCCTACTGAACTACCACCGCTCTACTACTAATCTTGTTATTCATTAATTGTTAAAGTAAATGATTGGATCGTGTGAGGTCTAGAACCGTTTTTCATTTATAAATTTGTGAAGGTAATTAGTGCATCGATAATAATTGATGGCTGTGTTTGTAGTATCCAATTGAATGATTAACATGTTGATTTCATGTAGATGTCCGTCGGGCAAGTGGGGCGAGCGGTGCGAGAACACCTGCCAATGCGCCAACAGCGCGGGCTGCCACCACGTCACGGGAAAGTGCCAGTGTGAAGCTGGCTTTACCGGTGAAAAGGTTCGTAACAGGTGTTGATTCGTCATCTCATTGTCTAAGAAATTGTTTAACTGAACTGATAAACATTTGTCATCATCATTATATCAGCCGGAAGACTGTTGAACATAGGCTTCCCCCAAAGATCGATTACCCACTGCCCTTACCAGGTCATCCGTCCATCTAGTAGGGGGCCATCCCACTGGACGTCTTCAGGTTCGTGGTCTCCGTTCGAGAACCTTTGTGAGAGTACCCTGCCCACTGCCACTTCAACTTGCTAATCCTTTGAGCTATGTCGGTGACTTTCGTTCTTCTACAAATCTCCTCATTTCTGATTCGATCACGTAGAGAAATGCCGAGTATTGCTCGCTCCATAGCTCGTTGAGTGACTTTCAACTATTTATGGAGCCTGCAGTAAGTGATCACGTCTCAGAGCCGTAGGTCATCGCTGGCAACAAAAACGCACTGCAAGATTTTTGTCTTTAAGGGCTGCGGTATTGCGGACGAGAAGACGTTCCGGAGCTTCCCGGAAGCTGCCCAACCGAGTCGGATTCGACGATTGACTTCTTTCTCAAAGTTGGCTGCCTAATTGGACAGTTTGTCCGAGGTAGACATACTCGTCAACAACTTCGAGAGTAGAGGTTCCCACTGTTATAGGGGTGGATACGACATGGACATTCGACATAAGTTTCGTCTTGTGCATGCTTATTTTTGGACCCAAATTTGTAAATCATTCGACAGTTAGTACAATTTCCGTTAACAACTTAAAAGTGTGTTTTGAAACATGTACAAAATGGTTCTACGCCATCTAGCGGCATCTTATCCAAACTACATTCATGGTTATGTTAATAGACGCCTTGACAATGTTGTTTATTTTATAGAAAAGCATTACATAATAGATTATGAGCTTCAAAGGAATTTAACAGAATATACAATAATCAAACAACAATTGTTATTAGTGTTATTTGCAATCAGTGTGGTTTTTTATAATTGTTCTTCAATGGTATTGCGGTTGGTAATTTCCTTCCTTGGCTTTGTAATTTTATTGAACATCATTGATTATTATTCCGTTCAAGTAACGTAAGGAAGTTTTCACTCATTTTGATTTTTCCCTGCGTGAGAAGAAAAATTGCTAAGGTCCAGAATGTATGGTATGCCTGACTACGCTAAGACTTGAAGTTCCTATGGATTTACACTTTCTTTGCTGTTAGTGCTTGCTCCTTTTGTTGTTCCAGCATCCTTTAATCTGTTGTTTATTTTCTGTGATTGGCTATTTTTTAACCGGTTTCAAAAAAAGTTTTTTTTGTGTATGTTACGGCATTGGTGAACCGATTCTGTTGATTCTTTTTTTTGTTGGAAAGGGGGTACCTCAGTACTGGTCCCATTTAAATTTGAAGAAAATATTCCATTTCTGAGGATGGCAAAGTAGGGGATGAATCCGGTTTCGCGCTTTCCGGTAACCAATTTCAATGAAAGTTGGCAAATAGATGTAATTCCATGAACTATTGAGGTCGGTTTTTTTTTAATAAAAAAGTTATGTTTAACGCTTTTGAAGTCCGAGTTGAAAAACAGTGCGACTCGAGATCACTGACGGTGTTTGGCTCGGCCGCAGTGCCTGGACGAGTGCCCGCGCGGCCGCTTCGGCGTGGAGTGCCTGGGCACGTGCGCGTGCCTGCACGGCGGCGAGTGCTCGCCCGCCGACGGCGCCTGCGCCTGCAAGCCGGGCTGGTCGGGCCCGCAGTGCGAGCGCCGCGCCTGCGCCGACGGCGTGTTCGGGCCGCGCTGCGACAAGCGCTGCGACTGCAACCCGCCCACCACCGACATGTGCGACCCCTGGACGGGCGCCTGCGAGTGCAGCGCCGGCTGGGGCGGCGAGACCTGCGAGCGCCAGTGCCCGCTGCTCACCTTCGGCAAGGGCTGCCAGAACCCGTGCCGCTGCGAGAACGACGCGCAGTGCTCTCCCGTCAACGGTACTCTCGCCGCGGCCCGTCCTGGTCATACACACACCGGCACAAGTAGCGGAACAAAAGCGACGATATAAAGTAGTACCTTGATAGCACAGCAGTTATACTAACATCTTTTAACACCAACTTAGCCTTACTTAACCCTAATTGAAAAAAAAATAATTAGGCTAAATCTAAATTAAACTAAAAAAAAAACACTTTGTGACAAAGCAGAAACCATTGAGAGTTTTAAAAATACAACAGTTTAATATTGATTAAATCAAAACTTAATACGTAAAAAACTTTTGCAACTAATGGTTACGAAATTTACAAGATCTCATAAATTACACCGAACCACCCAACAAACCTGTATTAGTAGGAAATTAATGATAGTTGATAAGAAAATGACAGTTGACTAATTTTAATTTTGAATTAGATCTTTAAAAAAAAAACATTTTTTAGCGTTGGCCTAATGTTCCGTTGAATGTATCGGTGCCTGTAAATAGCTTGTAATGGGAACATTTTGATAACTTTCTGAAAAAAAGAAAAACCACATTTATTTACAGAACATACAAGATATTACAAGTAAAGCAATATGTATATATTTTATGCACAATTGCCGAGGCCAAGGCCTCTTTCTCCAGTCCCGTGGCCAAACAATACCTTGGAACACACTCCGCCCTGCCCCCAGGTTCGTGCCTGTGCGCGCCCGGCTTCCGCGGCCGCCAGTGCGAGGAGCCGTGCCCCGCGGGCTGGTTCGGCGACAACTGCAAGTACCAGTGCGACTGCCAGAACAACGCCACCTGCTCGCACGAGACCGGACAGTGCACCTGCAAGCCGGGGTAACTCCTTCCGTTCCATGTACTGCTACATACAGTGTCCTTGGATTGGACAAAAGTTCAATTCACTTCAACATTTTAATTTTATTGTATAATAATTCGCACCCCTCATAGGAGAATGGCATAAGTGGACTTTTATCAAAAACGTTTATTGCTCCATTACGTACAGAAAAATATAACCCACATCCTCTCCACTTCTTGTAACTCTATCATCTAATATTGTAGATAGAGTTACAAGAATTAGAGAGGATGTGGGCTGTATTTTTCTGTATCTAATGGAGCAATAAACATCTTTTAACGTAACTCCACTTATGCCATTCTTCCATGATGTTTTTACTATTATGATATTAATATATTTTATAATCGATTTCAAGAAAAGGAGGAGGTTCTCATTTCGACATTAGGCGATCACTCCGACATTTGTGAATCGATTGCGATGATTCTTTTTTTTGTTCGAAAGGGAGTACCTCGGCAGCAGCCCCTTTCAAATTTGAACAAAATATTCCATTTCTAAGGGTAGCAAATTAGGGAATGTATCTGGTTTATTAGATTTCACCCACTTTCCGCTAACCGATATTAATAAAACTTAGCAAAAGATGGAACAAACGTAAATAAAAATCCCTCGACTGATGAATTTCTCTATGTGCTTGTTGTGGATTTTTTGCCGTAGCGCCGCCTGATAAATTAATTGTCCCTACAAAACTCCTTCATTGCCTTCTTTATTTTTAGTATAATCTAATCAATGTTTGTGCCCTTATGAATTATAATATTGGTCTAGTGTAGCAGTATTATGTTTTTTCTCTTTTATTTATTTAAAAGTTTAACGAGATGTCCACATAACTTATCTAACAAGTCACAATTAACTGTTGATATACGAATTTTAGTCCTAGAAAAACCAAATTAAGCGTCTACGACTGGACAATAGACATTATAAGAAAATGAATGTTTTATTTAATTTTAGATATGACGGTTTGAAATGCGACCGTCCGTGCAATGGAAAAACATACGGGCTCGGATGCCGCCAAGTGTGCGAGTGTGAAAATGACGCCCCTTGCAACCCGGTGAACGGTGAGTAAAGTTTCCGAGGCCGCGCATGGGCGAAGGTGCTTACAAGTACAAATCACAGTGATTATGTCATTCAATATTTATTATAAAAAAATATATTACACTGCTTTAAATTTACATAAGTAAGAGGACTTACTTCACTCAATATAATATATTATAAAATATTACATTACCACTTTACATTACGAGCCACAAAGTTTTTGTTACTTATAATATATTGTTATGATGAAATAAACATTACAAATTTGAATATTGGTGAACTGGGACTTGACAACTTTACGTCTGGAGAGTTATTAGGTCTTTGTGATTTAATGTTCAGAGTGGCATTGCAATTGTTATGGTCAGGCGTGTCGCTTTCCACCAGGCGCACGACTTGTTCGGTCTCTTCACTTGGTATTATAAAAAAAATAATTTTACGAATAAAAAACTCTTTGATATAATATTTTTTTTTTTAGAGGCCACTTCTTAAGCTTACGAAAATAAAGGTTCTCTGATTACACAGATAGACTGTTTAGATTTGGCCAGTTTGTACTGACTCTTTTTAAGATAATTTTTTGTGTTAATTGTGGCCGAGTTTATATTTACGAGCTAATGCCCTTACGCTGAAGCTCTAAAATTTTCCTGTTATGTATAGTAAGTTTGGTGGAGAGGAAAATTATATGGGAGTGCAAAAAAAAACGTGAGAGATTAGCGAGAACGTTTTGGATTATAAATTAAAATTAGTCCACAAATGCGATAAATTGTTTTAAATTCAATTATAATTACACAAATACACTCCTTAATGTTACTTTGACAATTTGTAATATTCTTTATATTTTTAATTCATAATAAAAAAGTAAATAAATTTAGCTAAAATTAGCTAAAATATTTTTTTCTATTTGTAAAGATTAATTAATTGTAATGCAACTTTGGATATATTTAGAATGTTGCAAAAACTTTGACACTGTACGTGCCAATTGAGGCCGATGTTCCATGAACGGCTTGGGTGCAGGCGAGTGCGTGTGCGCGCCGGGCTGGCTGGGCGCGCGCTGCGGCCAGCGCTGCCCCGCCGGCTACTTCGGCCAGGGCTGCGCCAGCGCCTGCAACTGCTCGGGCAGCGCCGTGGGCTGCCACCACCAGACGGGGCAGTGCATCTGCGAGTCCGGCTGGAGAGGTACGCCCCGCTATGCGATCCCTCGCTCGTTCCGTTGCGTCCTGTACTAAGTGATACTCACCGCTGCTTTCTCGGTTCAGGTCTCCCCGGGGACGGTACGTACCTTTCAAGTCTCGTTGTGTCAATGTTTGTGTATTAACAGATGTTCTCCGGAGCGCCCTCGTGTACGACACCAATTGCGAGGACTCGAACGTCACGGTTCTGTATCGAACTAACGGGGTCCGACCGGCCGGCGACGGAGACCCCGAAGGAGAGGCTTTCCAATTTCTGTATTTGAGGAAGAAAGGGGCCGCGGGCACGACCGCGTCGCGAAGGGGTTACGGCGATGATTTTGACAAAAGCGTGTTGAGATTAATCGGGAAACATATCGCGAGAAAAAGTCACGAGGCTTTTCCGCCGGGCGAGGAAATCTCCCAGGTTCTCATCAACCATTGCATGACGTTCCACTTGAACGGCAACCGGAACCCGGACGCTGTATTGACGACCGCCGCGGAGTTCCTCAACCATCTAAACCTAGCGAAAGTGAATGCTTTCGTAGCTTCGGTAGACATCAAAGACGAGTTATTGACGGGAAACTCAAATATTTGGGAAGTCTCTCTCGAGGAAGGAAACGTGCACCCGACTTATTTGTTTTCAGGATACGTGGCTAAATTAGAAAATATAACAATTTCCCATTATTAAAACTTAAATATGGCATTTTTATTTTGTAGTTGTAACGATTGATGTTGTCAATAATAATTATTATGGAACCTTGTAATTTCAAAGAGCACAACTTGTTCTCCCCCTTTTTTTCTTCTTATTTATTTAGTAACTTTTATAATTTATAAACTTATTATTATTATCTATTTATACAAAAAATAAATTGTGAATGTTGAGAGGCTATTTTCCCCGGTAATGGCATAATCGATCGCGGGCAGGGACTCAGTGTCAAAAATCGAAAAATGTTATTATTATTAATTTTAATTTATTATACAATTGCATATTTCGTCTGCTACACTACATCCTCTGCGACAGTTCTTCTGGGCTGCGCTGCTAGAGGATATAGGCACATAGGCGTAATCTTACGATGATAGATAGATCGATAATTCTTAAAAAGTTTTATTGGTTTTGATTTAATTTACAACAGTTTAGTGTAAAATAAGTGCACTGCGCGATGATTGTAAACAAAAAATAAAGTAGACCTGTAGCTCAGTTAGTTCGTCCAGCTGCACCGTTGAGGCAACAGACGTTGATTCCAATTCAGTCAGATAAAGTCTTTTCGTAGTGTTGTTCGGTCTTTATATCGATAATAATAACAAAGTAGTGAAATAGTGAATTTTCACAAAAAATACATGTCAAAATCATGGTTCGTGCGACAATTTGTGTTAATTTGAAATAAGTATTCAAATTATTACAAATTGTCGCATGAACAAGTGCAATTATTGAGATATTTTTTGTTAAGTAACTCTACTAGTTTTAATTTGATTATTAATATAAAGATCAAACACTTAGAAAGATGTTTCGACGACAACTGAGCTACGGGTCAAGTTATCGAGTTGTCGAAATTCTCTTATGTGCTCTTTGTTAAAAATCTTTGTACCGGGTATCGAGGTTAAAAAGGTTCTAACATCTCTCACCAGATGTCACTAGCGGTGCTAAAAAAAAAAGAACATTCCAGTGTCGCTGTAACGTGGTTGCTACTCTTTATTTCTTTTAAAAACTGTACATATAGTAAAAATATTGCATGTCTCTTTATTATAATATTGGTACAGTAAAAATAAATGTTGCCAGTAGACTAAATGGTTAAAATTAACGTATTAAGTGGATCTATTGTGCATTACATTTCTTTTAGAAATTTTTAAGTTGTAATTAAGAAAATAATGTGGTGACATGAAATATTAATTTACAATGTATCCTCTGTGCTTAATTCTGTGATACTATAAATTGCACCCTCAATAATAAGATGGAAACTGACAAAGTAAATATAAAATAACGTACTAAATAAAACCAAAATGTGTTTTGTATCAAATGGAATCGTCTTATATTTAAGTGCTGGGCAAATGACGATACGGCCGCGGCTGGTGTGATGTACGTTTTTTTTAATCTATTTGTCAGGGTCCCATACTTTTATGAAGATATGTTTAAAACTTGTTAACATCGTATACTAGTTAATAGCACGTAATAGTTATTTTTTAAACGTGGGTTAGAATCTTGACAAACTAGTTTTTAGTATTCTACAGTGTTAACTATCAGCGTTTCAATTTTACCCGACGTAAAACGGGCGAGATTGCTTATTTATTGGCTCCGTGCAAGCGTAAAGGACGACAGCGTCCGTAGACATTAAGAAATAAAGTTAAATTTGTAACCGGACGGTTACAGGTGTCTAGAGCCGCACGCAGCCAATAAAAGCACGGGGGAAATAAAATGAAAACGCGGCATTTATTGAGCAAGGACGTCTGTCCCAGGAGTGCACTGCGAGACGCAGTGCGCCGAGGGGCTGTACGGCGAGAACTGCTCGGCGCGCTGCCCGTGCGTGAACAACTCGTCGTGCGACGCCGCCACGGGCCGCTGCGTGTGCGCCGCGGGCTGGGCGGGCGCCGACTGCAGCCAGCCCTGCCCGCCCGGCACCTACGGCGCGGGCTGCACGCAGCTGTGCCCCGAGTCCAGCCCTGGTCGGTTTCCACTCCTGCGGCGCTAATCTGTTGGACGATGGCCGTGTTACGGCCTTGACTGGATTTACTGTATTTCACTATTTATTTACCTGCGATTTTCTGAGGTGCGTTGTGCGCTCAAACATCCGAAAAACCGTAACTGCCATATTAGTCTCGCGTGCAAGCGCCGGAAACCCGTTGCCGAAACGTTTGGAGAACAATAGTGCGTAATATTTATAAACAACGTTTGAAATTACCAAACAAGTGCCAAATGTTACGTCCTTACGGATTCTTACAGTAGTATGCACTTAAATGCACAAGTAGGAAATTCAGTTTCAAATACGGAGCATGTCGGCTCTCGTCGAATCAGACCGGTTGCGTTCGATGAAGTCCTTCAATCCATAATGCTGGTGGAAATTATGGCTACTGGCTAAGTTAAAGTCAAAGTCAAAGAATCATTTATTCCATACGTAAAATAAATTTACGTTTATATACGTTTTGACAATAAGATTCTTGTTGATATTTGAAAAAAAAAAAAAATTACGCGGTTTAAGGTACATAGTATTGCAGACGAGTATGATTACATGCCTAGCTGTGGAAAGAGAAAGGTTTTTGTCTCAAGTATATTAATTATAGTAATTAGTACATAAAAAATGCGCTCGGCTTGTTTTATTGCTAATGTTTTTTAATAGGTTGTTGCTCTTAAGTTGGCACAAAGTTGCAAATGACAAAATTTCTGGGTCTTTTTTTTTTAAATCGGAATCTCGAACCCGACCTATGTAAGGAAGTGCGTCGTGGGTAATGTTCATGCAAGTTTTTTGTACGAAGTTTTGGTGACAATTTCTTTCTATTGAAACATTTCTAGAATGCCATCATGAAGCATCATTTGATATTTGGGTGTGGTAGTACATTGGAGTAACGGAATAGCAAACATTGTCACCAAAACCGCGTGCAACGACCTCGCCGGCCATACCGCGAGGCCGCAAGGCGCGGCGCGTGACGCAGGCTCTGACACGCAGGCTCGGGCGCGCAGGCCGCGTGCGACCCGCTGACGGGCGCGCGCCCGTGCCGCAGCGGCTACTCGGGCCCGGCCTGCGAGTACCCCTGCCCGCTGGGCAGCTTCGGGCGCGGCTGCCGCGGCCGCTGCGCCTGCCGCAACGGCGCCGACTGCCACCACGTGAGCGGCGCCTGCCAGTGCCTGCCGGGCTGGCGCGGGCCGCGCTGCAGCGACGCCTGCGCCGCGGGCTGGTGGGGCGCCGGCTGCCTGCAGCCCTGCCGCTGCGCCGCGCGCGCGCAGTGCCGCGCCAACGACGGCTACTGCCGCTGCCCGCCCGGCTACAAGGGCACGCACTGCACCGAGTGTACGTATCCCTGCCGCCGCGGGGAGCGCTCGACGCCGTCGACGCGCGTTCAATCTGTCATTTCCTGCCTCCGCGGGCCCGGGTTCGATTCCCGACGGCGTCCGCGGCACACGGTTTCCCAAGTGCAGGGCTATGTTAAGTGTGTGCGTTGCTATTGTTATATATTAGGGTGCTGGTGAAATTACAGACACATGGGACTTGTCAACTGACGTCTCTTGAGACGGGCGCAGAGGCGACGCCTTTCAGATCCTGAGATTAAATTCTTAGATCTAAAACTCTAAATGGTATTGCAACTGACAGGACAGGCGTGTCGCTTACCATTAAGCGCACGACTTGTTCGTCCCGTCACTTGATATTATAAAACAGTTGACCTAAACTAGCTGTATGAGATCGACTAAATTAGCTGTATGAGATCAGTCCATCTGTTTGGAGACAACAATGGCACAGACACGCAGACAAAAGCTCAAACTTATAATTATATTATTTTAGTGTTAAAACATGGCTCAATGCCACCTAGCGGTGGAACTACTAAATACTTATATTTTGTTATGGTCTATTGCACACATTACGTTTGTTACAAGAAATGAAAAAAAAAATGAAAAGCTGAAATCACTCCCTCCACCCCGCAGTCTGCCCTGACGGCTACTACGGCGACCACTGCATGACGCCGTGCAACTGCCCCGCCGACGGCAGCTGGCAGTGCGACCCCATCAAGGGCTGCGTGTGCGCCCGCGGCTACATAGGCGCCAAGTGCGACGAGCCCGCCTCCAGCGCTGTCGTCGTCGACAAGGCCGCAGGTTCCTTCTCGTTCTTCACTGTCTCCTTTGCGCCAGATTGCCCAAATATATGCGCCAGATTGCCCAAATATAAGATCCCAATACTACTGTCCACTAACTAAAACGCGGCAAATGGTCAAATATCCGTGTTAAATAAAAAAAAGACAAAATTCTCTTTTAAAAACTGTTAAAATAGTTAACGTATTCGACTTATCGGAACTTATCGTAACGATGCAAAGCTGAAATAACATTAAACAATTTCAATATTCTAAAACTCATATCTCTCTATCAAAATATTTTGTCACTTAGCCGCCTTTTAATTAGCAGACGGCAAAATACTGAGTGAAACCTCGCTTACGTTGTACGTACTTTTACGTTGTGAAAGAGGTGTTATACTTTATTTAGAGGTGTTATACTCTTTAGCCTAAAAAGGTTTGTTTATGTGTTGCAACTCTTCGTAACGTTGCGATTATTTGCGATCTATTTAATAAAAATTATACATACATACCCTTATACAGATAGACAATGCTTTGTTTCAACAAGGACATAATACAAATAAACGTACACGTAAGACAAAGGTGCTTCGCAATTAATAAGAGAAAAAAAAAACAGTAACATGGAAACGAATAAATCACGGACCCAGTAAATCAAGAAGGCTGCTTATCTGTATATATTAGATCGTAACTCTGAAAAATGTCAAAATTCCGTCTTATGTCTAGACGTCGCTGGTCAATAGACTGGAATTAGTTTATATGATGTAAATGGCCGTAGATATCACGTAATTCCTCTTTAATATCAGTTCTTTTTCCTTTGAAATTTTCAAATATTGATCACGAACTAAAATTATTTTCTGAACTTTGACAAATATGCGTGTCAATAGATGGCATTGTGTGTTACAAACTAGTTTAAAAATTAACACTTCCTAATGGGTAGATGGCGCTTATCCTAAACAAAATAAAAGAATAGCCGGCACTAATCACTATCCATAAAAATCTATGCAATAAGCGCCATCTAGTTGATTTGTTTGTTATCACCAGAAATTAAATTAGCTACTTATATTTTTTGTTCCCTCTTGCGGAGCTGATGGGGGTGTATGTAACGTTCGAAGAGCTGAATTAACCTTTAACGACTGTAGTTATGTTTGGAGAAGGATTTCACTGAATTTAAATACTTTTTCCGATTAAGACAAGAATGTATTGATATCTAGAGCTTATACGACAACGGTCCAACCGACTGGAAAGGTGTCGAGCAATTGTACGATCAGCAATCGAATGACCAGAGTCGTCAAACGTAAAACAAATTAGTTACAAAAGTAGCTATTTGGTACTCGTCGCGCCATCTGGTGTACCAATAGGTACTACATACCCGACTACGCTATCTTGTATCATCACTGTTAGCAGTCCTGTTTAGGTAATTGGTCCATGATAAAAGTAAGAAACAAAAACAAAAAATAAAAGCACGTACGTAGTGTATAAATTACAATATCGCGCTCTCTACAAGCCACGGCCCGGTGGCGCTGTTTGGCGCGGAGAAACCAGTTTGGCTGCGATGCTAAACGTGCGTATACAGGCTGTTCTGTATCATATTTTAAAGTCTCACTGCTGAGCACGGTTCTCATCTAAGAAGATTTTATTAGTTTATTCCTTGCAATTTTATATATATTTATTTATATACACACATGTATTCAATATATACATATACGCAGGGTTATTTTTAAAATACTAACAACCTCTCAGAACTATGTTACTAACATCATAAACAACAATTTTTATTCCATGACTTTTACAGAACATGATAGTATTATCAATATACAACCTTTTAGTTTTTCTTTTACACGCATTTCCAGAGGGCGGACATACTGGCCTGACGGTGCTAATGGTCCTGCTGGCGATGGTGATGGCGGCGGTGGCTGTGCTGGTGCTGCTGTACTACCGCAAACGCGTACGCAGGCTCAAGCAGGAAATCGCACACGTCGTCTACACCGTAGACCCTGCCGCGCAGCCAGGTTAATATCGATCAATTCTGCTGCTTGACTGCAAAAGTCCACGATATGGCAAACCATCTTTTTATAAACATTTTGCAGCGAATTATAACGTGAAACACTAAACGTACGGGTAATTTGTTCCAAATAGAGCAACAACACTTCGACAACCCGGTGTATTCGTACCAAGGGTCGCAACGCAGCGATGACTCCACAACTTTACTCAACAACCATCTCATCAACAACCTTGGCACTTCCAGTAAGATCAACAACGCTACCCTCGAAAAGCTTCGCATAAGACCTGCGGGGTCTAACGATTGTGAGTAAAATATAAGAGTACGTAATGATTCGACTGAAACTTTCGATTGTGTCGTCATATTATACACGTACAAAATTAACATCATATAGCATTACGGTTAACCTACAGTTAAAGTATTGGATATACTTTAGTCTTATTTAAATCTGTAAAGTAACATAAAAATATAAATAAGAGAAAGGCATCAAAATTAACTTGTGTTGTGGAGGTGTTGCACAGGGGTCACTACTGAGCCCAAAGTTTTTTATTATATCAACTCTTAGCACCCTATACTAAACTAAAAGATATAATAAACCTTGTGTTTCTCGTTTCAGCAAACGATCCACTATCTCATTTGAAAAACAAGGATGCAGATTCTACGAATCCTAACTTATATCATTGTATTGATGACGACAAATTGGACCACGTTTATGACGAGATTAAACATAAAGAAGGTTATGGTGAGTATCACTTTTGGTTTTTTATGTTTACTCTATATATGTCTCTTTAACGACATCTCGTTGAACACAGAAATCTCATTTATACAGTTGAGGTGTGAAATATTAAAACGTTTGTTTTAGAAATGGAGTACGACCATTTGAACTATACCCCGCCGACAAACAAATGGAAGCAACATTACCAGCGAATGGCCAACGGCTTCACCGTGCCCAACGGCCAACCCGCGACCGCATCGCCCGCGTCGGTCCCGCCGATCCCTCCGCTGCCGAAAGTAAACATGGCCCCCATACCGCCGCGAAGAGAGGAGGAGCCCCTCACCGGCCCGACGCCTCCGAAGAGGGAGGAAGTGGTGACCGTCAGCGACGGGGAGGAGACTACGCCGTGACCCGAGGACTGGGCGAAATTGTTCGATGATATTATGGGCGAGTGAGTGCTTGAATATACTGTGCGAAAACGTGTTCCTTATGCAACTGATATTAGGCTCCTTTTAAAGTCCTGCTTTCTCGCGAATTTTCTATAGATAAGAGTTGTATATAAACTTTCGATGCGGTCGACGAGGAAACGGGGCAAAAGCCGTGTGGCAGCGTTGCTCCACAACACAAGTCGACGCGGGTTGTAACATAATAATCCAACGATATAGCTAGGACTTAAATTGTTTCCCAAATAGGAAATAACGATGTAAGATTTTTATATCACGGTTTTTCATTTGTTTATGTTCCCTTTTACTTAAGGTGTTACAACAATTATATACCGTCGTATTTTTAGTTACAGATAATAAACTGACGTTTAGTAGGTTGTTATTTTTATGAAATAGAAGTGGTATTGTTGTATGTAAAATAAAAAAAATATAGAGGTATAACTAAATGTAAATTAATTATTGTTCAGCAAATCAGTGGTTAAAAATCTTGTAACTTTTTTTCTGACCGATTCCGGTTTTTCATTGAGTTCTTTGAGAACAAACAAACGCGTCACTATACAATAAACATGGCAACATTATTTTTCAATGTGACATTAGAAGCTGTCAGTTTGTTATCTTAAAAATCAGACTTTAATAACTTCTCAAGTATATTCAAATGATATTAAAAATTTAGACAAAGAATTGTTAACAAATATATTGTAGTTGAACAATCGGTCAAAAATAGTGTACAAAGTTCTACTACACCGTTCATATTATCTAAAACATATTTTAATATATTTTTTTAATAAAAAGTGACGCTCTGTTGAGCACTGAATACGACTATGTGTGTTGTGAAAAATCGAAGGTAATTTGTCGCGTATGGAGTGATCTCTTCTGAAGTGTGGCGTGAAATGAATGTTTTATAGGGCTTATGGTTGAAGAGAACGATAGGTCGAGTCTAGCTTTAAACGCCTAGTTCTTATACCATTTTTGCCATATCATCGTCGAAGTCAGGTTGTCATTAGTTTAAAAATGTCATAAAACGCCGTCAAAATAACCGACTTCCATAAATATGGTACTGACTTTACTTAAGCGCCAAGTTGTTGGCTGTCAAAACTTGTAATTATAAATATCTCTTTAATTTTGTCAAAACTAAATAAGTAATTTAAGCAACTATTACTGTTTACTACGTTACGATTATTTAATAAAAAAAAATATATTGTTTAATAAATCAACATGGAAGTATTAAAGTCCGTGTCGATTGTTTTGACGGCAACCAATTTAAGTATAACTTATATTATTAGTATTTAAAAATCAATTGAATCAACGTATCATTATTATTAGTTTATAATTTAATCAATTATATAAAACGCATATCGTTTCGGATCGGGTGATACCACATTACAAGTACATCTTTAATCAGTTAATCACATTTCAATATATTTGACATTTTATTTGGTAATGAATTAAAATGTTTTTAAGTATATTTATTTCTAAAAATGAACTAATTTATACTAAAACATAATATCTTGTTGTGCTACAAGATCACAAGTGCGAAATAGAGCATTTATTACAAAGCCGTGCATTGTCTAATGATTATGCATTTATTATTTATTCAAGCACTTGTTACATTCCACGGTTCATAAGAATTTGTAAATATTACGATCGATACGATGTCATACTATTTGTACTTGATCTGTGTTCATTATGATATTGACATTTACCTGTATTTATATTACCTATATATACTCTCGTAACGTAGTTCCCCTGCTGACTGTTGTAAGTAACATGAGGTTAATTGTTCAGGGTAAAGTATTTTCGGTGGAACACTTGAACATCTTGAGACATTCGTGTCTATGTTGTTATTTCAACGAGTTACATACACATATACAAAGGTAGACATTTGATGATTAGTGGCGAGTGTTAACTTATAAAAGCTGATTAAGATTGTAAGTTATTGTAAAAATGGAAGTAATTTAATTTGCTACTCGAAACCCAGTGAATGTTAATTTGTGTAAAATAGCTGCATTTTCCCTTTCCCATTTTTTCATTCCCAAATTTTTTCACTCACCGCTCACTTAGGAAAGATAACAAACTTTCTTCGCCCACCACCACAAGAAATAATTGAAAACACGTTTTTTATATTAACACAAAAAATGACGAGGAAAAAAGAATTATAACATGTATATGTAGTGTAGTTTATACAGTAAATACAGGTAGTTTTTAAAATGCGATTGCACCCCCAGGTCCGTATCAACGCCCCCAATTGCTTCCGAGGTAAAAAGACATTTCAGCGCCCATATGGGGGCACTTTGGGAAACTATGATGTAAACTAATAAGAAAACATTGTTTTTTTACAACGTAAGCGCAGCTATTTTGTTCGATTTGAACCTTTACGGGGTTTGCGTAGTAACAAATTAATTTACTCCCATTTATATTAAGAAGAGCAAAATTAACGCCTCATTCTATTTAATATTTAAAAATCAGGTACAGCAGTTAGTAAGGAGGGTAAAAAATGTGTCTTGTGATTATATTTAGTCATTTAATTTATCTGAAAGTAACCAGTTTAAAAATGTCAGACGTTTCCATACATTAACATTCTGAGTAGTAATAAAAGATTCGTATGGAGCAGCTGTTTGTCCCAAATTGTTTGGTGTCGCCTTTAAAATGTTACGTGCTAAGTTTTTTAAACCTTTTATTCCTCTAGAGGCCTTTGAAGCGGTGTGTCTCTGTGCTCTACATATTTTGTTCCACTTCATACTGTTCACTTAGTTCTTTAACGAACAACTAAGAATAATTATGAAGAATCTCTTCGTCGTCAAAATCTAACACACTGCTTCTGTTAGTTGGCTGAGGAATATACTATGAAATAGCTGGTTTCTATATATGTTTAATTATTTATAAAAAAAGTTTTTATATATTTTTTGTTTTATAAATTTTATTATTTAATTTAATAGCTAAATAAAATTTACATATACTATGTTAATATTCGAAAATGAAACTGAGGTATTTATAGTGTTTACAAGAGAATGTATAAGAATTAAGATAATATATTATTAAGTGAAATTTTAACTTCCAATTTTAGTATTATAAAGTTTAAATTCAAAAGAATTTTTTGGCAATTGAAAAATAAACAAAAAGACTGTTATAATGTTTTATCGGTATTAGCAGTGAGTATATAGGACAAACGATTTGCTCAAACAGTGCCAACTTGTACAACATCCTATAAGTAACTTTGGACTGTTACAATGTCACTCATATACTACAAAGCTTTCGCGCCATTTTGTCAGCCAAGTATGTGAAACGCCGAGGGGGATCGTGCTTAAATACAAATACTTTTCTCTTGGAACGGTGGTAGTCCAGTGAGAGCATGGTCGGTTGGTAATTGACAGGTCGGCGGTTCCAATCCCTATGTACCTATGACTTTTCTATACCTTCCGCTAAAGGTGAAGCAAAACATTGTGATGAAACGTAACCCTTGGGAGACATGTGACGGTTCACACGTTTCCCATCTATCTTTTTAGATGAGACCCGTACCTGGCAGTGAGACATATAATGGGTTGATGATGGTTAACATATTTATAATTCAAATACAAAACCAAAGCAAAAACATTAAATATGATAATGTATAGAGGAAATCCCGTTTATCTACACACATATCATAAATCCTCTATGATGTGGTCAAAAACCGCAAATTACGACCAGCATAAAGATAAACTATTTTGTTAGAACAAATTTCTTATCTGTGAAAATGTTATTATTGCTTCTTAATAACATCAAATTCGATTTTATTACTACATTACATATTACAAATTTCAAACATCTCGAAAGACAAAACAATTTAATTCGATCTCAATTCTAATATCAGTCGAGATGAAGTTTTATTCGAAATGAAATGTCAATAGCAAACATTTTTGACAAATTTCACACGTTACTTGATATCGAACGATATGATTGGGGCCGACTCTAGTTTGTCTATGAATTAAATAAAAACTACGATTGTGTAACATGCGTGAGAAAAGTTTGTACCACCCACACTCGTATTTTAATGCCTTTTATTACGTAATAGTCACTTAGACCACTATTTCGTTCAGTGTTTTAAAGGAGTCATATAATAGGGTGAAAAACTTGACAAAAATAATCAGAAAAAAAAACTAATTTATTTAAACAATATACGTATGTAATAAATCACAAATGGCGTGTGACGAATGTAAGCGTGTGCGCAGTTTGATAACAAAAGGGTCTCTATGACATACTGACATACGTGAAAACAGAGTAAACAATGTTTTACATTGTTTGTTTTATATCAATATTAATTTTGGAACATTAATCAATTTTCTTTATTAGCGTACATGTAGCCGTACTAATTTTATTTGTGTTACAAAATTTAATAATACGTGACATCATTAAAGCGGTTTTTTTATTGTACATACATTTAAAGAGTATAAATCGTATCTAATTTTAATTAATGTATTAAAAAAAACATATTTTTTAAATAAATTTATTTGTTCCGTAGGTTTTTTTAACTTTTGAACACGAATTTCTTGAAGTACGTGTTAAAAGTCGAGTCAACGTTTCACTGCAACAAAACTACCTTGAGTACGAGGTTTCGCTTGCCTTTTACAGAAAGTATTGTTTTTTGTATTACGCTAAACATCTTCTAAGTGCCCTTAGAATAAGTCTTTCAGTTATTATATTCGAACTTTCAAACTTATAGGTATGCGCTAGGCATTGATCGTGTCCAATACGAAAATAGATCGATCCACCGCGTTTTAAATAGGACATTGCGCCTTCTGCAAGCAAACGAATATAGGCTACGATAAAATTATCTGACAATAAGTCAATCTTTACCTGTTTAGTGCATATCCCAAGTAGATTTATTAGCTGTTAACTTAAGTGGCCAGGTGTAATTTGAATTCTCCCAATGTTTAGTTGCAAAAACGTTCTTTAATCTTAATGTGCATATCGTCAGTCGAAAGGTAAATAGTTGAAAGCGCCATATAGGGCACCCAATAAGCGATTTTTAAGGTCTCATAGTAACTCTTCAGCACAATAAATATCGGATTACTGAAGCACCAAAAAAGCTCAGATCGCTACAAAACCCGGACAGATTGATGCAGGAAAAAACCAAAGCAATGATATTGAGCGCTTTAGACGTTTTACAATTTCCAGTGGCGATATGGTTATAATACTGTCCTATACGTTTATAGCAGCTTGAAACAGCATCTGAGTTGCTGGGGACAGCAACTTGACTAACTTGTGTCAACAACATGGACAGTGCCAGTGAGCATTAAAACAAAGGCACGTTTACGCAACTGGGTGATCCGCGTTGTAAGAAATACTATCTTATGGCGTAAGAAAATTTGTGATAAATGTAACTATAAGCTACTCAAACGTAATATAATAAAAAATCCTTGTGAACACATTGTAGTTTTATTTTATTCAAGTTGTAAATTTAAGGCTGGGCTACACTTGTCATCTGACGTATCACCTACACTTGTTGACTCGTTGTACATAGGGCGAACTATAACTTTCCGGAACTGGCCACTTACATAAACAACATTTAAAAAGTAATCACAACATTTGAACTCTTTGGCTGTAGAACACAGTTTGATTCATCTGACTGTCACTTGTTTTTATATTGTGGCGTCATTTTAGAAATTGGTCGTCTACATCACCATGGATTTAACTCGTGAAAATTTTCGTAGTATGATATTCTACAACTTTAAGTGTAATTCAACAGCTCAGCGAAGCTTCGCTCGGCTTCAAACTGCTTTTGGCGATGAAGCACTATGCAAGACGACTATTTATAGCTGGTTTACAGAATTCAAACGCGAACGACGAATTTCGTGATGGTCACCCGTCCACTGCTGTGAACAACAAAAACAAAGATGCTGTGTGCCGTATGATCAAAACAGACAGGCACGTGACATACCATGAGATTCGAGCATCTTTCGGCATAGGCATGAGGCAAATACAATCAATACTACACAAACATTTGGGTGTGAAATAGCTGTGCTCTCGGTGGATCCCACACAATTTGACTGAGGCTCAAAAACGGATCGCATCACTTGGTGCTATGCCATGCGTACCAGATTTAACGAAGGGGCGTGAAATTTGGTGTGGTACATAGTAACAGGTGACGAAACATGGATTTATAATTACGATCCCAAAACAAAGCAGCAATCGAGCGTATGGGTCTTTCTAGATGAGCCGAAACCAACCAAAGTGGCGCGCGTGCAAAGTGCCTCTATGTGGATGATTGCTTCTTTTTTTAATAAAACTAGACTCGTGGCTGCTGTTGCTTTGGAGAATCGTTGTACCGTGAATAGTGATTGGTACACGACCATTTGTTTGCCGGAAGTTACTGACAAATTCCATAAAAATAACCGTAAACGCCGTATCATCTTGCACCACGATAATGCCAGTTCTCACACGGCCAGACACAAACGAATTTTTGAAGGTGAACAACGTTGACCTTATGAGCCATCCCGCGGACCTTGTGACTTTTATTTATTTCCAAAAATTAAGAACCTGTTACGCGGTCAACGATTTTCATCGCCTGAAAAGGCTGTCGAAGAGTATGAAAAATATGTTTCAGAGATTGTCACGGAGGAGTGGCATAAATGTTTTCAAAATTGGTTCATTCGTATGAAAAAGTGCATTAACGCTAACGGAGAATATTTTGAGAAACAATAAATTCATTTCGGACCATTTATAGTATTTTTTTTCTTATTCATTCCGGAAACTTATAGTGCGCACGTGAGGCGCATTAACACCGTGGTAGTATTTCGTTATCCGAGACTCGACTGCATGGGTTGATAACGACTTCACGCATTAACTGCAAACACGCAGTCAATCTGTTAGCTGCCTCAGATAAGTGGCCATAAGACTGCAGCGTACTTGACTGCCCTTCAGCGTGTTGAAACAGCAACAACTACGTGCGATTCGACCACGGGTCATTAAATTACGAGATTATAATGTATAAGAGGCTTGAACTAGACGTAGTGCTATTAACCCTTATGTTAAACACATAAAACGAAAAAAAAAAGATATCACAGTTTTTTTAAAATAACTAATTATTGCTAGATCACTTTGGAAGCGAAGAGAGATTGTTGGACTGATCGTGACGCGATTTCATTGGCAATTTTCTTCATTACTAAGGAGTAACCTTATCCAATATAAAGATTTGCAACAAGTGCATGACAAATTTGTTAGGTGTACACGTTCTAAAGCCCACTTTGGCAAACATACGCTGCAACGAGTCCGGTTGGATGGAAATAATTTTTCTTCATGTTTGTTCATTTTTGTATCAACAATAACAACAAACTAGACGAGTATTTTTACAAAAAAATATATGAATATCATTATAGTAAAAACATCATGATATTCAACAATATCTATATATAAAATTTATTTGCAGTAATTAAGAAATTAGTAAATTCATTGCGCCACAACCTCTAAAGGAAAATCGCCTTTAGAGGTTTTGGTGCAAATTTAGGGTGCAATATTTATGTACCGTATGTATTTATTCAATAACAAGGTGCGAGCTACTTTATTAATAAAGTCACGGAAAGTATTTTATTGGGATACTGCCAAACTAGATTTTTTTTAAAACTAACGTACGTGGCGCCAGTCATTTGTACCGTAAGACTGGTGCCGTACAACAAAATTCTGTTTCATTTGAAACAAAGCAGACAGACAGAAAGAAATCAGACATATTTTAGTTTTGGGGCGCATTTATTGGACACAAATTTCAAGAGAGACCGCATTGAATCCGCGCAACGACCGCATGCATCTAACTGTCATGGCAAAGTACGCTCTATTTATTTAGCGTTTATGTTTTAACTTAAATGAGCATCCCGTGCGCGCGGGCGAGTCTGGCTTGTCTTTGCTCTATGCGATGAGCGCGCGGTTGTATTATTCAGAGATTTGAAATGTTGTTACCTAGTAAATAGAATTCAAATTCGCCATTAATGTACGTGAAAGCGTGGTAAGTGGGCGGTCGCCGCGCGGCTGTCGCGCGAATACCTTCGCGTCGTGTAACTGGGCGCTTAGGGTGCGGCTTGATTGTGAAAACACGTTTAGTATGAACGCGATACAAGTGGAGTCTAATCCTTACGTACTATCAAAATACCAATATTAATTCAATTGTTTAAAACAAATATTCAAACAAGTGGCGAGTTGTGACGCGAGGTGTTGACAAAGCAGCAATTAACGCCACAGAGGCTTAAATAAGGATACTAATATACACAAATTACAGATCAACAACTCTGTCGTATCACGTCGCTACAATATAGAGCAAGTTGTGCTCTTTGTGCTATTTTAATATACGTACATTTGTGCAAAATGAAGTTTATTGTGGTTGTAATTTTCATGCTCGCAACACAGGTAAGCGTCGATTTTTGTGATAATTCAATATTCACACTTTTCAGTTCGTTAAAAATCCGGTACAATAACCTTGATACATTGTTTTAGGCTTCAACCTCATTTTTGGATAAGGTTCGTGGAATATTTCAGCCACCGAAATACGACGTCGTAAACTTCGTCGCAGATGTCGTAAGCGACCTACAGGAAAGTATAGATTGCACAATTATGGCAGTTGAAAACGTATTCTCCCTTGGAGGAATGTTTGCAATCAATCCAGAGTATGAAAGAAGGTGTAAAAGCATGACGAAAGACTTTACCGTGACACCAGCTGCTGAAGACACATACTATTCACAAGAAACTGATACAAGTAACGCGCACCGCTTACAAACGTTGAAAGAAATGCGCAGGGGAAACGAAAATGCTACAAATGAAATAAGTAAACATGTAAAAGAATCTTTAATAGATGCCAGTTCTACATTAAAATTAATCGTCAAAAAAAATGAAGCCCAAAAAAAAGTACAAAATGTAAAAAGCGTTATTAAAAATGAAACAGATCGACTGGTTGTGATTAGTAAAATGATTCGCCGAGAATTAGACGACTTATCTCCGGAAACCAAGTCCAAATTTAATATTCACGACATCGATCTCGAACATGTTTCTGTTCATGAAGTATTGGGAGAAATCGGAGCTCTATACAAAGTTGAGCAGAGTGATAAAAGTAGCTCTCACGCTAATGAAATTCGTCACTTATTTGATAAAATACTAAATATTGTTCGCGTTAACAAAAATGATGATCGTGTGTATTCAGATGACGAAGAAGTTAAAGAGATAGTTAAAAACTTAGAAAAAACAGAAAACAATACGTTAATCAATACTGCGGAAAAACTATCAATATGGAAAGACGGCAATCTCCAAAACAATATTGTGCATAATGAGAATATAAACAAATTACAAAAAGAAATTGATAACATTCCAAAAACTTTCCAAGATATTGCAAAAAGAATATTTAACCAAGGAAGTGCAAACGTTATTCGGAGATCAAACGCGAGTGAAATCATAAACACACTCAACGTAACGCCTGAAGTCAAGATACAAAATATGAATGTAAGAAAGACTATCCAGAATACTGCAAAGCAGATAATGAACGAATCAAATACAATAGATATGAATCAAATATTGAAATCAAATCAGCAAGCTAGAAACATATTTAACAAATCAATAAAAGAGCAAAATAGTGACAGTTTGGAAAGCTTTCATAAAAATAAAGACAAGATATTGAAACTTTCGATGGAACAGAAACAAAATCTAAATATAACAAATAGAAGTCAAGATACAGCAATTCATGTATTGGAAGAATCTCACATAGTGGACACAGATCGGATAGTAAAATCCACTGCAGAAGCTATAAACATAATTAGTCATTCAGACAATCAACAACAAAAGTATTATATTCCTAATATGGCCCAGACAAGTGTAGATGACATGGCAGAGAAAAAATATCTAAATGTTGATATTATAAAGAGTTTCCAACACACTACAAGTCAAATAGTGGAAGAATCGAAAATACGAGATAAAACAAAAGAACATGGGCAGGCTTTTGTTTCTAATAGTGCTCCGGAAGAAAATAGCAATGCGTTGGAGGCTTCAAAGAAACAGAAAGAAAACGTAAATGTTGCAAATCGTTTCGAATCAATTAGTAACCAGGTAATGGAGGATTTGAAATCAGTAGACATTGATCAGATAGTAAAATCAGCGGAAGAAGCTACAAAAATATTCAGTCAAGCTAGCAATGACCAACAAAACTATTATGTTTCAAATATCGTCCAAACAAGCATTGATGATATATTTCAAGATTCAGAAAAAGAATTTAAAAATATTGATGTTGCCAACAGTTTCCAAAACACTGTAAGTCATATAATGGAAGAATCGAAAACAGAAAATACAACAAAAGCACAAGAGGAGGCTTTTATTTCTAATAGTATCCAGGAAAATGTTAATAATATATTTGATGACTTAACGGAACAAAAAGAAAATTTAGACCTAGCAAATAGTTTCCAATCAATTGCCAATGAAATAATCGAAAAGGCGAAACCTGTGGACACTGATAATATAGTAAAAACAATAGAAGAAGCTATAAACATATCCAGCCAATCACCTAATGAGCAACAAAAATATTATGATTCAAATATCGAGCAGGCAAGTGTTTTCCAAAATACTGCAAGTAAAATAATGGAAGGACCAAAAACAGTGGATTCAACAAAAGAACAAGAGCAAGCTTTTGCTTCTAATAGTATCCAGGAAAGTGCTAATAATATATTTGAGAATTCAAGGAAACAGAAAGAAAATGTTGATATTGCGAGTAGTTTCCAATCAATTGCTAATGAGGCAATTGAAGTGTCAAAACCTGTGGACATTGATGACATAGTAAAGTCAACCGAAGAAGCTACAAACATATACAGCCAATCCAGCAATGAACAACAAAACTATTATGTTTCAAATATCGTTCAGGCAAGCGTTGATGATATATTTAAAGATTCAGAAAAAGAATATCAAAATGTTGGTGTTGTCGACAGTTTCCAAAACGCTGCAAGTGAAGTAATGGAACTATTGAAAATAGAAAATACAACGAAAGAACAAGAGCAAGCTTTTGTTTCTAATAGTATCCAGGAAAGTGCTAATAATATATTTGAGGATTCAAGGAAACAGAAAGAAAATGTTGATATTGCAAGTAGTTTCCAATCAATTGCTAATGAACTAATCGAAAATGCGCAACCTGTGGATACTGATCAGATAGTAAAGTCAACTGAAGAAGCTACAAACATATTCAGTCAATCAGCTAATGAGCAACAAAAATATTATGATTCAAATATCGAGCAGGCAAGCGTTGATGATATATTTAAAGATTCAGAAAAAGAATATCAAAATATTGATGTCGCCAACAGTTTCCAAAACACTATAAGTCAGATAATGGAAGAATCGAAAACAGAAAACACAACAAAAGAACATGAGCAGGCTTTTGTTTCTGATAGTAACCAGGAAAATGTTGATAATATATTTGAGGATTCAAGGAAACAAAAAGAAAATTTAGACCTAGCAAATAGATTCCAATCAATTGCTGATGATGTAATCGATAAGGCGAAACCTGTGGATACTGATCAGATAGTAAAGACAATAGAAGAAGCTATGAACATATTCGGTCAATCACCTAATGAGCAACGAAAATATTATGATTCAAATATCGTGCAGGCAAGTGTATTCCAAAAGACTGCAAGTGAAATAATGGAAGAAT
>NW_020653854.1:739592-815241 GCF_003589595.1 Hyposmocoma kahamanoa | reverse complement strand
TGCTAATAATATATTTGAGGATTCAAGGAAACACAAAGAAAATGTAGATATTGCAAGTACTTCCCAAGCAATTACTAACCAGATAATGAATGAGTCAAAATCAGTAGACGTTGATCAGATACTAAAGTTAATTAAAGAAGCTATAAACGTATTGAGTCCATCAACCATCAGAGAACAAAAATATGTTTCTAATCACATTCGAGCACGTGTTGATAAAATATTTCAAGACACAGAGAAAGAATGTGACAGTGTCGATAATGCCAACAATTTTCAAAATACTGCAAGTAGAATAACGGAAGAATCAAAAACAGTGAATACAACAAAAGAACAAGAGCTGGCTTTCATTTCCAATAGTATTCAAGATTATATTAATAATTCATTTGAGGATTCAAAGAAACAAAAAAGAACTGCAGACCTCGTAAATAGTTTCCAATCAATTGCTAATGAGGCAATTAAAGTGTCAGAACCTGTGGACACTGATCAGATCGTAAAGTCAACTGAAGAAGCTACAAACGTATTCAGCCAATCAAACAATGAACAACAAACCTATTATGTTTCAAATACCGTCCAGGAAAGCGTAGATGATATATTTCAAGATTCAGAAAAAGAATTTAAAAATATTGATGTTGTCAATAGTTTTCAAAACGCTGCAACTCAAGTAATGGAAGAATCGACAACAGAAAATACGACGAAAGAACAAGAGCAGGCTTTTGTTTCTAGTATTATCCAGGAAAGTGCTAATAATATATTTGAGGATTCAAGGAAACAGGAAGAAAATGAAGATATTGAAAGTAGTTTCCAATCAATTGCTAATGAAGTAATCGAAAAGGCGAAACCTGTGGATACTGATCAGATTGTAAAGACAGTAAAAGAAGCTACAAACATATTCAGCCAATCAGCTAATGAGCAACAAACATACTATGTTTCAAATAACGTCCAGGCAAGCATTGATGATATGTTTAAAGATTCAGAAAAAGAATATCAAAATATTGATGTTGTCAACAGTTTCCAAAACGCTGCAAGTCAAATAATCGAAGAATCGAAAACAGAAAACACAACAAAAGAACAAGAGCAGGTTTTTGATTCTAATAATACCCAAGAGAAAGTTAGTAACACATTTGAAGATTTAGAGCAACGGAAAGAAGATGTCGATATTGCCAATAGTTTCCAGTCAATTACTAATCAGGTAGTGGAGGAATTTAAACCAGTGGACACATATCAGATAGTAAAGTTAACGGAAGAAGCTTTAAACATATTCAACCAATCAACCAATGAACAAAACAGTTTCCAAAACACTGTAAGTCAAATAACGGAAGGAAAGGTAACAGTGGATTCAACTAAAAGCCAAGGCCATGCTTTTGTGTCCAACGATGTCCAGGTCAATAAGAAATTAGAAAATACAAAAAAAGTAAAAGCAAATGTAAATGTAGTAAACAGTTTTCAATCAATTGCTACTCAGATGCCGAAAAAGTTGAAATCAGCTTATAAACAACAAAAAGTCAACTCGACTAAGGAAGCTATGAATATTAGCCATTTAACGAAAGATCAAAAGAAAAGTTTACATAGCTCTCAAGATAATCTTAATAAGACATTTAAACAACTAAAATCGGAAGTTCCGCAGCCTTCAGTACCAGCACACGCACAGGGACTTAATGGTATTGGTGTTAATCCTCCTATTAGTAAAAATTACATGTCTAGAGCACCTTCAATACCTCCACCAGCTGTCACGTCAGCACATACTACTACTTCTACTACTACTACTACCACCACAGAGATACCTGATTATGACGATTATGATGAAGAAACGGATACGGATGGACTATCTTTACTTTCGCTGTTTTTTGGTTCTGGTAGCGAAGAAGACAATGCTATGAGCGCGAAAGAGGCTGAGAGTATAATAGAGCGCAGCAGACATTCAAAAGAATATTTTAACAAAGTGAATATGAAAAATGCGCGAAATGTTTTTGCCAATCCTTAATTTGTTAAAATTTGATCAAAACTGATTTTATTTGTGTGTAATGAGTATGAATGAATAAATGGCACGAGTGCTTACTATTATATACTTAAAGTTCCGCCACTACGGCAGCTATTGTGAGACTATAATACGTTTAATAAAATTTTGTACTTTTATGTTTGGCGTCTTATTTATGTGACTGAATAAAGTAGGGCAGTAAAATAAAATACGAAAAATCTATCTTATAACGGTTTTATTAACAATATAAATAGATAATTACAAACTTACATCCCTACAATTGAGCTGCGCTACTCTACTGCGAGCAGTCAATGTGCTTAACGTTAAATTTTTCTAAATAATTTGCTCATATTGTTTCCATTTACTCGTAAGGTGCAGACTATGCACCGATACATCCTATAGTAATTTCTTATGGTGTCACTTCTGTTAAAGTGACCGGTGCCTGTATCTATTTCATACACTTACATTTCACATTTAACACGAAAAGCATTTATATTAGCCATCTTATTTTTCATTTTCTTTTATATTTTGTACAAACTTTTTTTAAATTTTATTTTATTACAGCTGACATTAATAAATTGTTTTTTAATTATCATCAATTCCTGTCCAAAATTTGGCACGGTTAAACTTTTACGGGCGTGCCTAAGTAGCAATACATATTTACATGAACGTTTATTTATTATATTGACCACATTGTTTGCTCAATAATATATTATTCAAACAAAGACTCGCTTTACAAAGAATTGTTCTATTAAAAAACATAACATGACAAAAATGTTGTCGTAGATGTTTTAGTCGAAAACGCATTCATAAAATTGAGCAACCATCGCTTAAAGTAAATCATTTATTACATTGTACTTAGTTATCATAAGGATGTTGCTTTCGGCATTGTATATTTTTAATCTTTCATTTATTACAAAGAAACTTTTCATTTCAATAATAAAATGTAAATAAATATATGATTGCTTTATCTCAGTATAATTAAATAATAAAATATTTCTTACATATCATTTAATTTACGAGTGACGAACTCTATGGTTTTCCTATAAATAATAAAATCGATATAGTTCTTTTATTCAAATGTACATGTTCTATTTTACGACAAATTATAACAGATTTTTATTACACAGAAGAGGTGGTATCTTAGAAGGAATGATCCAGAATAGTAGTCATACTTAAGAGATAGAAGGAAACCTATTCTTAGACTAAGTAAAGTTCAATTTCGATGTCTAATTAAGCGCTAATATTAATAAAATATGAGATCGGTATTAAAATTGTCGCATTGTTCCTTATAAAGCGAGGCGAGGTGCTTGTATAGGTAGTTACGTATACTATGATTTCAGGTAAACTTCCATTGACTTCGGCACACTACGGTTGTTTTAAATTACCTTTTTATAATTAAATATAAACGCGCGCTTGGCCACAATGTCATCAATGCTGTGTGACATTGCCGAAGAAAATAATATTATTCGATCCTCCAAGAAATTACTTTTTTAAATAAACAATATTGCTTATTATGTTTCATATAATTATATTAATTGTTCCATCTGCTTTTGCAAATTTAAAAAGATCATTTAAATACATGCCTTGCCGAAGTAGGAGAGAAATAAAGGACCATGTGTAGTCAGGATACAGACAAACGCGAGAAAAATAAGTTTTTTGCCGTTGCCATGTCTTAATGAGGGTCGGTCGATGACGCTACATATCTACATACAATATTATCAGCAAAATATTTGTATAGTCGTTGAACACAGACAATATTACTTTGGTGGTGATTCGTCGATTTCTTAATACTATTTCTAGAGTCGTAGTTACTATTCGATTGGGTTTTAAATTGTTCGAAAACCGATTTACACTAGGAAACCTCGGGCTAGGCGCAGCATAATTACAGCTGGAGGTATATAGTATTGTCTTCTTCAAGTTGCACCTAAACAGAGATGCATAAAGAAGGCACCACAATGAAATGACAACGATTACGATATGTAATCATTTTCCCATTTCCAACAAACCAGGAAACTTGATTTCAACCTAAAGAGACCTGTGGGATAATGAATAACGAACATTGTCCTAAATATTTGGAATCTCTTCTATTATATTTGTACGAAACGAAACCGCCTTAGTTAGCGCTGTAATACTAGCCAACGTCTTCTGTACAGCTAACGCCTAGATCTATGATAACAACCGTGAATTTTATTTGTCGAGCTCGGTCGCCTATATACAACATATTAGCCTCGGTGGTAGGGCCTACGTAGGAAGGTATCTTTTCTAAGAAATGTTCGTCTGGGTGTTCTGGATGCTTTCAGAGTAGAACACTCCCCTTTTTTTGAGGCCAGACGATTGAAATCTATCAGCTGGTTTTTTCAGGTCCACAATTTTTATTTCTAAATTTTCTTCAAACAAATTTGTCAGGCCCTGTACTTGTCCCATGGTCACGGCCGACTGAGATAGTAGGTACCATTAATTATCAACCAGTTACAGTTAGTATCGAGTGTTAAGAACAATTGTGATGTGTTTTTAAATAATAACAATTCGTTTCATTTCATAAGTTTAACGTAGAGTATTAATGCAAACCGCCAAAATCTGAACTATAGTTACAAATTAGGCGGTTTATAACTATAGTTCCGAGTAGAGTAGTTTCACATTAACATTAGATAACTGTTTTTTTTTATGTAAAGAAGGACGCAAACGAGCAGACGAGCCACTTGATGGGAGGTGGACATCGTCGCCCATGGACATTTGCAACATCAGATGAGCTGCCAATGCGTTGCCAGCCTTTGAGGGCCCTGTAAACACGCTTTTTGAAGAACCTCATGTCATAGCGCAAAGAAAATACTTCAGGAGGAAGATCATTCCATATCTTGCAGGTTCGAGGAAAGAACGAACGAGATACCCGCGTTGTCTTACATTACCTGGCATCTAAGATATGGGGATGGACTCTACGCTTTTGGCGGGAGGTGCGATGTTGGAACCGAGATGGTGGCACCAGTTCAAAAAGTTCCTCAAAGCACTCCCATTACAGAGAACCGTTCTACCGAGAACACACACAGAGAGCCAACATCTCTCCGTAGGCTAAGGGGCTCCATACCGTGCGAGTTGGGGATCGTCGACAATATGAACAGGGGGACTATATATAACCTTTCAAAAAACAATCTTATTTCAATGTAAGCTTATAGTAAGCTTATTATAATAGTACCCATAGTCGTACCATGATAAACCTATCAACCAAGTAATGTATTATTGCTAAAGTAACTGAAAGAACGAATGATTTCCCAATATTGTCTATTTCTTACTAAAATAGGAAAGAAATAACGCTATATGAACTGTATAACGCCATCTCTTTCTTTTTTGACGTTCCGAATAATCCTATCGTAGTATAATGTTAGAGTACTTAATAATGTTTACATTCAGAGAATTTCGCCAAGCTGCATATAGATGGCGGTGTCATAATTTTACGAAATAAACATCGCGTATTTTTATTTAATGAGAAATTATTTCCTATGTGCATTTAGATAAAAAATAAATATTATCAATATAAAAAATATTGAAGAGATATAATGTAAAAAAATAAGTTCAACTTAACTTTTAATAATTACAAATCAATATTAAGACAATAAGACTGAAAATAATATTGTTTCCATTGCATCCGTGTAACTATTTAAAGATTGTTAAATTTGACATAAGAGCAATCACAAAGTCACAAAGCTGCCAATAAAACATCATAGTTTTAACATTATAATAAGCTCACTTTAAGCACGTTATGGTACGAAAAGTCAATTTTTTTTATGTAAGAAAGGCGGCAAACGAGCAGACGAGTCGCTTGACAGGATCAATGTAAGGTTAAAGTAATATTGTTTTAAGAGGTTGTGGTAGGCCCCAGCCCTACATTGGATGAAATCAAAGGGTCAAGCTGGTATTTGGGAGCTCCTCAGAGTAGCAGGCAATACTTCATATGGGGCCGTGCTTGTGTTTTATATAACAAAAGTCGGTGGCCTGGTAAGAAGTACTGCTTCGCTCTATAGAGCGCAGCAGGTAAATCCAGTTTACCTTTGCCCTCTAAATGACCCCGGAATTGTTATGATTATATTATACAAAAGAAATCTATGTGTTTCGATCTTTGTATTCATAATCCTGACAAAACTAATGAAGTCATTTCACAAAAAATTTCAATAAATACATTAGACAACTGGTCAATGACGGTTATTATCTCAGTCATGGCCATGGGATCTATGGACCTTGAAACGTTTGTTTGTTTGAAAAAACAGATATGTGTGGTTTTATACCCGAAAACATTGTTTAATTAGTCATGTGTAGTAGCCGACCCTAAGATCTCAACAATATGTATGTACACGTTAAGCTTGTCTTGTATGCCTACGTTACCTATAATTAGTTACGGTAATGTATGGATGAACTTGCAGTCTATTTGAGAAAAATACTTGTCACAAAATTTCTGTAAACGCTTTGCAATGAAATGATTGCTTTAAATTATTGTCACAATTAGATATCGAGTGTTAGGAACAATTGTGATGTGTTTTAAAAAAATTACAATTCGTTTCATTTCATAAGTTTAACGTAGAGTGATAGTACGAAATCTGGTCACATAGTTTACAATGGCATATTCGATATATCCCATTTTCATTGATCTAATTGTGATATATCTAAATAGTCCACATAATATGAAACAAATACTTTTAAGTGTACGTAAGTATCTTTCGCTCTAAGCATTTCAATAAATTAATTACGCGGTCAGATTTCGAACTACACCCTTAACTTTACACGACGAAGAATTTAATGGAAAACTTTCTCACTAGCGTCATTGGACAATTGCACGATTAAACAATTATATGTTTTTTAAATCCATAAACGCTTTCTGGCGAAGCCAGTTTCAATGCCTAATCTCTTGGAACCCCTTCTTCTTTAGTCCCTTCCGTTAATAAAGGAAGGCGACATTGCTGGTGCCACAAAGATGCTCTGGATCTAATAAGGGTCAGAAAATTATCCAATGTAACTATTGAGAACAACGTATTAAGGTATGAAGTTAAGAGCTAAGTGCGATTTGGAAGATGAAGAGTTTAAGATTATAGTTAATAGGTACTTAATAAAACTAAACGTGTCGTGGAATAGAACACGTGCGGGGCGGGACGGGTGTGCGTTGGGTCTTCGACGGTCTCTTGCCGTCTTTGAGCCTCCTGCGGCCTGAAGGCCTCCTGTATCTTGATTCAAATTGGAGCTACCATTGTCAACGGCTCTAGAGGTTGAATACGATATTAGGTCTTTGGTTTGATATTAATACTTCTATCCTACCACGAGTTTCATATCTGCAGATTTGTTACAGTGAAAAGAAAATAGCTGCAAGCTGTAAATATGTAAATATGTGCACCAATAGCGCGAGTCACTACATATATTTTTAATTTTATAGCACGACAGACGATATTGTCGGACAAACTAGTAACTTGCTGCTGTTTTCTTTTTACTATGCCTCTAGTGAACGTGACAAAGAAAGCCCTTGTTGTGATGCCGCTTTAAGCCGGCGGCGGACACCGCACGAGGGACGATGCTGCGATCTGGTTAAAGTGCTTGTCAATCGGCACTCTGTCGTCGTACAGCGTCGGCGCCTGCAGGATGATGCCTGCCGTGCCCACAAGGACGGCCAGCGTGAAGATCCACAGGAACAGCCGGTCCAGCACCATCGCTACGTATTTCCAATCTTCTTTTACCTGTAATTACAAAGTTATGATGAAATTAGACCACAAAACGAGGCAATGCTTGCATTATCAGCTCATGGTACACTCTAATGTTCGATTTGCTTCGTTTGAAGATTAGTTCAAATGAACTAGATTGGAATGGATTATCTATTTCTGCCACCAAGCAGCAATGTAAGCATTACTGTGTTACGCACCATTTAGTGGTGCGGTCACGTATCACATATGGCGGACGGTGGACTGGGGAAGCGCATCTTCTACTTTGAAATTGAGGACGGTAGGCGGAAGTCTGGCGGTCAACTCCTCAGGTATAAAGATATTTAGAAGAGACATATGAGAAAATACAACATAAGCCGTCTCAATGGGAAGATTTGGCAGCACTGCGCCCTGAATGACGAGGGATTGTGAAGAGGCAAGTCCACGAGTTCGAAGAGCGGCGTAAAGCTGAACTCGACGCGAAACGTGACGAAGTAAAGACCCACTCAGGCTCCGTTATTAACTATAATCCGTTGGCGGTGTACTCACGTGCGCTCAATGTTCGCAGCGAAGATTGGCTACATTGGTCATCTTCAGGAGCATCAGCGCCGACTTAACTAGGAATCGAAGTGGTCGCCTTGACCGGACATCGTTGGATAGATAGATAAACTGTGTTACGGTATTGAAGGCCAAGGGTGCTGGTGAAATGACAGGCATATGGGACTTGTCAACTTGTGTCTCATGGTGACAGGCGCACTGGCAGTGATGGCTTTAAGATCTTTGTGATTAAAGCACTAAATGGTACTGCAACTGTTGTGAACATGCGTGTCGCTGACCACCAGGCGCACGAACTTCGTCCCATTATTCTAGAAACTGTCATCAAAATTTTATTAATGAAAAGAACACGCTACAAACAAATCCTATAGTTTTAGGAACAACTACTTCGAGTACATTACATGTAATTAATAATCCATTACAACGATTAAGCCTCGTTTTCATTAAGCTTAAGTAGAAGTAAGTAATTGTGTTTTGCTTTAGATTAAAGCGACACATTTATAAAGTTAGGACTTTTAAGGCTATTGTAATAAAATTTAAATTAATTATCTACCTCACGGGCTTTGGTGGTGCATTAATATAATACAGAGAAGATGGAAACGGCTTATAAAATGCTTGAGACATCCGGTGAATCTACAATCCGTCCTCTTGTAAACCTCTGAGGGAGGAGGACCCCCGGGTCCTCCTTCCCGGCAGGACCAATTTGGGAAATGAACTTTTCTAAATTGATTTTGATCTGGGCAGTGCTTCGGAGCATTCGTGTTCTGTTGCTGGAGTCCCAGCTAGAGATCAGGTAATTGGTATCGTAGTCTGGCACATTATTTTATTATTAATATTTATTTCATTTTTACATAAACAAATATTTAGTACTGCCATCTTACCTATTTGCTGCCTCAAGCAGTAATGTGAACATGACCGCTTTCCGATTTTAAAGGGTCAAGGGTGCTGGTGAAATTACAGGCACATGTGACTTGTTATGTCTAAGGGTGACAGGCGCTAGGGTCTCTCATATCTTTGCGATTTAAAGCCCTGTGTGGCACTGCAACTGTACATACATAGATACCATCACGTCTGTCTCCCACTGGATTAGACAGAGACCGTGAACCTTCACTTGCTACGCTCCTTCAACTACATCAGTTTAGTTAAAATTAGTTACTCTCGCATTAAGTTCCATAAAGTCCTTCGGACTACACGTTACAGAACTTTAGCGACAGTTACAAAGCGGCAAACGATTATTTTACTTCCTTGAGTTATTTTGCTAAGCAAGTTTTACCTATATAAGCAGAAAAATGAAAATGGATTTTTACAATGTTTGAAATTCGTACTTGTATTAAAATGGAAGTTCAGAGTGGATTAAAGGTTGTAACATTTTTTTACCAAGAAATCCATGGCTTAGAAACTTAGGGTCGTATTCTAGAACTCTACTCAATGCTCAAGTCAGGATTGCAATGGAAACACAAGCACTGGAAATACGACCCTAATGCCAGGGACTTGAGTATGATTTCGAGTGCTTTAAACCATACTCAAATCCTGACTTGAGCATTGAGTAGAGTTCTAGAATACGACCCTTAGATATGTTATGATTACCGATATAAAGATCGAACATAAACAAAAATTCTTTCTTTCTGACTGGATTCGAACCAGTGTCTGTTGCCATGCCGGGGCTACCGCCCTCGACTAACTGAGCTACTGATCGAGTCAGCAGATCTTACGAATTTCTTATTCTTATACAAATACATAATTATTAGAAAACTTTGAATTGGGTTTTGTAAAATGGCGTTTTTCTACTCCTGTACTGTCAATGTATCTGTCAATTATATTAAATCCATAAACCACATTACAAAGGCGCTGTTTTTAGTCCAGGGGTGTTACCATGAACTCTTATTACGATTCAGTTTACAGCCCTAAAATGAATCGTTGTGAGACAGCGCTACATGAAGTGTATATCACCATCCCGCTTTTTTGTCGTTACGAACTTATACTGAACTGTAATAAGAGTTCATGGTAAGGCCCTGAACCAAAATTATGTTGTCTATGGTACTCGCTACTAAACTGAAAATTTGTTTGGAAAATGAGTTTCAAAAAACGAACGTCGTATTTTTGCTAATTAAAATATCAAATATGACGCTAATCAAACACTCTACTGCCTCCTGGTTGGTTAAATTGGCCTAAAGGTCTTACAACCGGCCCATAAACCTCTATAAAGAAAATGATTAATTAAAATATAGAGCGGTACTTGGTTACTTCAATTCTATCTCTTTGGTTTTTTGTTTTGGCTTTCCTTTGAGTTCCTTATTGTCATGGATTGTCAGCAAAATATACATTATGTATATTGGTTCTTTTTCAAATTTTAAATTACTCGTAGAAAAAGTATTGCATGCAATCATTACGTAATTAGGTCTTAAAATCTCGTAGGTACCTATTACTTAGGCCACTCGGCATGCGACGATTGCATAAATTACTATTTTCGCCGTCAGCGCACCGAGAAACTTATGCAGTTACTCAACTATTTAGTTATTTAGCAGCATTAACCTACAATATCTACACTTGAAAGAGAAAGGCCGTTAAAGCCACTTTTGGCAAACGTGAGCTTTAAAAACATGTTAAAATTTCATACTCCATTGTTATTTGCCAGATAATTTATTTTTTACATAAATGTCATGTTCATAAATTGTTGTTTTTCACTCGTTTAGCATTTTTAATATGTTTAATATTAAAACGTTTGCATTAGTAATAATCCTACGACATTTATAACCGTCCCAATGTATGGTTACTGTATGGTTATAAAATATGTGTAGGTAAAATATTTTCTTTAAGTATTTTATGGCTGGTATAATACTCCGGCTGCCACATACCGTAAATTCTTTTATAACCCATATTCATCAACTTTAAGGCATAGGTGCACTGTTATTGCGAAATAAAGTCTCCAATACACAAAATGTAACTAAGTGGTTATTGCATGACTAGGTAAGTAAAAAAGAGCATACAAACTTTGACATCACTTTATCCGTTTGGGAGCTACATAATGATGCCACAAGCTGACACAAACGTACAGGCAAAGTCGATTAAAGCCAGCCCGCCACTATATATCATACCATAGGCGCGAGTATGATTTTATTAATTAAACCTGATACAAACCTTAGTCGAGTCTTCAAGCATCCTCGTGTGCTCAGCAATAAACCGCACACAGAAGCAGGTTTTGTGCACCTCTGGGGGGCACGCGGAGTGGCTGAAGCCAGGCGGGGGGTCGGGTACGGGACTTAATGCCTCGTCCTCAGCTAAGCCCGCGGCAGCCAGGCCAGCACCCTCGTTAGAGCCGTGCACCATGCAGCTGCCGCCGAAGCGATTGCTCTCGCCCATCCTAGAGAAATTTAAGTGAACTAATCATCATTAATGTCTTATTTGGTGCGTGCAAAGACGAAGAGCGTGATACTTTTTACGAAGTCTTGTACGAAGAACTCTTTTCATTATCATGCCACTTTCTACAAATCCATTTGGCTTTATTACTACTTCGGCGTTTCTTTGGTACCTAGTATTCTACATTGGCAGGTAGGTGTATTGCAAAGGTAGTACCCAGAGTTAAGGTAAGTGGTGTGCGTTAAGTCTTCCTTGCTTGGCGTGCGCGTGAGCGGCCTTGGGGGATGCGCGACGGGCGGGGGCCACGCGCCGGGCGCACAGCAGTCGTCCTCAGCGGCTGCTAATCTATAGGGATACAGCGGCCGTGCTGCGCCCCCGCAACGGACCACAACACCGCAGGCTGTGTACCTCGACCTGACATAAACATAATCTTAGATAAGTATACTATAATATTCACGGTAGAAGATCATTTTCACGGTGGCGTTTAATAGAACCTTAGGCTCAATTTACATTGCGGCGGAACGGAATGGAAGTTTTGTAATGAAATTCATACGTAGAAAAATTAACGTTATGTCAATTTATATAATAAAAAATTGTGTAACGTACAAACTAGATACGTGCTAAAAACAAGTCGCGAATATTCCAGCGATTTCTCGCGCATGCTCGGGAATGTTTGCGCAAATCCGCGGGAAGTGGCGCGAAGGCAGACGCAGTGGACGTCAAACGTCGATGAAATACTACAACCTCAAGTCGCGAGAAAGCTAGGACATGCCTGCAAATGCTCGAGCATTTTAGTGACAATGCGCGCCTTAACGCGCAGCGAGGCCAAATTGGCGCTTCCGTTCCGCAGCAATGTAAACTGAGCCTTAAAGTTATGCGTTAGATAAACCTTGTTGCAGTACTTGTTAGTAGGTGTACATGACCCGTCGTCGACCTCATTGTCACTTTCTATTAGGTGAGATGTAGGTTAAATGCGCAATTATTCCTACAATAACAAAAGCCACTGATGCGACATGGACCTTGGAGTGAAGCAGCTTTGTAGAGAGATGGTCTTCAAAGTTCGTTACGCAGGGCCTACAATAGGGATGTGCGATTTTTTTTCTTTGGATGGGTTTTTGGGATCGTAATGGATTATATGCCTTTGAATCGATCCATGGATCATAATCTCATAAAAATCGTTTCAAAATTTGTAACAAATAAAATTCCTTTATTTCATGATTTAATCCTAAATTAATGTCCAAAGCACAGTCTTCCTCTGTATTTTCCGTTTCTGTACTTGACGAAATCATTAATAAGATGAGATTTATGTTTAAATTATGAATATGTTCTAGACGATTCGATTCGACCTAATTTTGAATCAATTCGCTTAAAAATCGCTAGATCGTATGCAATTGAATCGGTCTTCATAAAAATCGAATCGTTATGTACGTCTCTAGCCCACAGAAAGAAGACTGTTGTGTGCAGTATACTCAATGTTACCTACTGAACATCCAAAAATTATTTATTATTTATGTGTTTAGGTTTTATGTAAATTCTAACGAAATACTTCATTTGCTTGTCCACTTTAGAGTGAACGTGTTGATAGGTCATTTGGGTACACAATGAGATATCGTGTTATCGATAATCGTGATATCGTTCAAAAATGAAGATTATAAATTTAAGAGTTATACACGATAATCTAGACACATTCTCTTCGGGAGGATACACGAGAAAGTAAAATTTGGTTATATATATTTGGGTATAAAAGTTGAGCGTGTCGGTGGGTATTATGAGAAAACTTTAGATATATTTATATGGGAGCTTCGCTGGAAATTCAGCTATTTGTATAAAGCTCAAATTTGGGTAAAAGACCTTGTTTCAGTATCTGTAGATATATTGTTGCTTTAAATGTTCTTTTACTTAAAAATAAGTATCATTATCGAGCTCTTAGGTTTGTATTAATATTAGACATAACTTGTTGATGACTTTACCATCTAAGTCAGCAGTGACTATGGGACCTGTAAAGTTTCTATTTAATATTTATTGTAAGTGAATTAATAAGCAGTTTAATTTCCAATAAGTTTTATGTAGTATTTTCATCACAGAAATGTCATTATAATCCTTTTTGTTTTTTTTAATTTTTGGGCTTAGAATTTAGAATAATAACGCATAGAAACCTAGCCCGCACACGCTAAGTGAAGCAAATTAAAGTGCTCCCAAAGGGCCTACACGAGCGAGCGGGCCTTCAGTGCTCAAGGTCAACTTGCACATGCGAACAGCTCCAGAATTTTAGCTAAAAATGACGAAATGTGCGGTAAATGAGTGTAAAAATTCGTCAGACAAACATAAAATAGATACTAACATCACATTCCACAAGGAACTTGTATTTTTATATAAATATTCACTAAAACCGAAAATGAACCTACTACTAAAACTAGCCTACATGAATTTGATTTTTGCCTCACTTGTGACAGTTCGTTTGATATGAAACTATCATTCTATGCGTTATTATATTATTCTAAGGTTTAGAATTTAAAACTTGTTCATGCTATTTAAGTTTCAGACGTTATGCTTGTTAGATAGTTGTAGATAGTTTAAGCCTAGACCTCTATGAGGTTATCGCATTCAATGGAAATGACTTTTATAATTTTGATTGCATTGTAAATGTACCGCTTTTGTGTCTATACTACCGAATAAAAAAATTTCTCGTACTAATACGGTTCATTTTGCATGGGTCGAGCGGCAGGGACACTGGCTTTATGTCAGAATTTATTTTTTTACAAACGTAATTAAAGCCATTAGAAAAATATATATCGTATACAATTACGTGTTCTATTCAGTTCAATTGATATTAAAAAAATCATTGATATATATAAGGTACCCATTGAACACTTTTTTTATAAAATTTTGAAGTAAGTTTGTGTTTTTTTTCTATCGCGAACATTTTTAGGACTCGTGTTTTCACATCGTATAATAATCAGTGTATATCCTCAATTATACTATATATTTTTTCCAAATTGATTGATTCAACACTTTCACTGTTATGCGGATCAACCAAAGCCAGTTGAGGACAACCTCTTAGGACAGACTCTCAGGCTGCCTTTCCACCAGAGATGTGCGAGGATGCGTTACAACTCTTTTCAGCTATGCGAGGGCGGGGTACGGTGTGGTGGGGTGAGCGGTGGCGATATGTCAGTGTCAGTTAGTGTCATACTTTCAGTTGTTCTAGTTTCCTATACTGTTTTGCACACATTTCTCGCTATTTTTAATCGACTTCAAAAATGGAGGAGGTTCGCGATAACTCTGGCACCGATTTTAATAATTCTTTTTTTGTTGGAAAGAGGGTACCTTAGAACTGGTCCCATTTAAATTTTTATTGAATAGATATTCAATTGTTTTTTGTGAAATTACTCCACTAGTTTGTACAAAAATATTCCACAGACTTTCTATTTCCAATGCAGTTTTGACTAGGCTTTTTCCGATTACTTTTCCCTTTTTTAAAAATATTGTGAGTAACTTAATTTTTAGTTGAATGACAAAATAGGATGCACTATAGGTTACTTTTCACTAGAAAGTTTTGTGTGAAGGCAAAATTTGCTTTCTTATCCTCTGCTGTACCGTCGCAAGGTTGCAAATTGCCTGTGTTTATCATCTCGTGTTCTGTTGCAGTATATGCGTGACGTGAGTTGGTATAGCGTCTGTCACGGTAAGCTAGAAGACGTCGGTTCGAATCCGGCCGGATCGAAGGATTTTTTTCTGAGTGTTTCGATCTTTGTATTAATAATTATAACAAACTAGTAGTCCCATTTAAATTGGAAGAAAATATTCCACCTCTAAGGGTAGCAAACTAAGGATTAATCACTTTTGAGGTCGGATTTTTTAGTACTCTGTACTGAGATTATGTCTCCGCTAACCCGAAAAGGGTCGGAGCTGCGCTAAGCGAAGCTAGGAAAATTAAGTAATCCTATAGCTGAATTTTTTTCCTCGCACACTGCTTCGCTACGTCGCACATCTCTGGCGGAAAGGCAGGGGTGCATTAATGGGGTGCTTTAAATTTTAGAAAAGGCTGTTATTATGACAGTGATTAGGGCACAACATATTTATCAAAACAAATGCTGTTAGTTGGAACATAACCTCGCTAAACAGGCCAGTCTCGCACCAGCGTAGATGGATATAATAAATCGAATAACAAGCTGGGTCGTTGGGTTCAGGACCAGTTGCGTTCGTTACGAGGTTAATAGTTAATCAAACGATCCATTGTCTCATCCGAGTCAAATTTCGATCCCTCGCTAATCAGAGGACGGATAATGAATTTCATAAACGCACCACAAATAAGGTTGTGTTTTTTGGTCCCTATAGCCTTGACCCGTCACATTTTGTGACTACTTTCTAATATTTTTACTAAATTGACAACCAACCATGAATATCAGATACAAACAACCGCACCAATATAACCACAGCCATGCAGTTGCTTGACCGCACCAATTAATTTGTGAAACAGATATTGATTCCTTGAATTGTTCCTAAAGCTCTAAATATTTAGTAGGCATTAAGAATAACTACGTAATAACAATACAGTAAAGCCAATATTTGTCTCCATAACCTTCCTAATAGTGGTTCATTCGGTAAACGACGTACAATAGCAAGCGGAGAACTGTTTGGATCTTTGGATCATTCCAACGGCCAATATTGATGACCGGAATAGTGGGAAATATTCCGCAGACGGAAACTATTCATCTTATTTCATGCCCGTACCCATCTCACTATTTGTTTGTGAGCCTAAAATATAGTTCCGGTTTCGGACGGCCGTAAACGTAACTGCGAATGTCTTTTTCATCATTTCTCTTCGCCCCGTAAAGTGTGTCTATCACGCCCGGGTACTCAGAAATGCAAAAGTTATAAATGAAGAATTTTCTGTTTCCGTAAACTTTTGATGCTTTTTATTTTATTCAAAATGAAGTTTCGCAACTGCTCTTCTTGCTATTTATTTCTAAGTAGAAATTAACAAGTTGTGGAGTGCCGACAATGGGAATTCTTTTCCTTTATTTCTATTATTGAAGAATGCTTAGAACACCAAAAGTTAGGCTCCAGGGCACAATAGTATAATAAATATAACTGGCTAATTTGCACAATTCAATCGCTTACCAATTCACAGCATCGTCGTTATATTTAAATTACATTCAAATTACTCTAAAACTTTTGCGCGAACAAAAGTTGTCAAGTCCTTTGGAAAATTAAAAGCGTTATCTCGAGGACGACATTCCTCACGAATCCAAAAGAGATGGTAATTCGACGAATAGCTTGGGCAGAAAGGGGTCTGACCGTTATACACTTTGGCCCTCTTTTGCGACTGTTTAGCCGTCATATAGGCTGTTTTCCATTAGGTAGGTCGCGAAAGACGACAATGCTTTTATACGGTGAGACGGGACATGAGTGTCGCGCAGCCGCGGTCATGAAAATGTGGTAAAATCGGGGTGGTGGACATTTATGTCATTTTAATGAAGGATCAGTTACTTATTTACTATATTACAATACAATAATGTACTTACTACTAAATTGAAATTTGTGCGCCTACTGACTATTCATCCAGCTAGATGGCGTATGAATGCTACTGTTGTTGGACTGTCAAACTCCATAGTAAATTTCGAGTTCTTGGGTTTTTGCGATTGTTACACATAGGAAATGAAACTATTTTTCCGGATTTAAATCGCGTACATTTGTTTTTTTCTAATAAACCAACGTGGCCGGCCCTTTACAGGTCCCATGGGCATGGTCATGGTTGACTTATGTGGTACAGTCGTTGCTTTATTTAAAAAAAACAAATATACGCGATCTAAAACCGGAAAAATAGTTTACTTCCATAGTAAATTACCTGCTAACTTTCAAGTTAAAGTGGAAAAAACGTTGAAAATGAGTACAAGGTTGCTTTGTACGATGTTTTAGTGTTTTTGAACACGAGAAAAATATGTGCAACGTCGATTTCACACCGATCACGCCGCCGCTGCCAGTCGAAAAACGGCGCACATGTATTGTCTACTCGGGTCAACAACATTTACCTTTGCGAAGCTAGCGTAAAGTAACCACTGCATGAATGGCGCACTTTCCGAGATAAATAACTCGGATGCGCGCGGCTGTGCTTAGTTTCTATAGTGTTGAGGAGTCTTCAAATAAGTGGCACGAGTCGCGACCCACGTTAGGCAACCTTTAAATACGAAGTACTCTTGTAACTTGAAGGCCCTTGGAGGACAGAGATTTCAAAGCACGGCGCTTTTCGCCTTCTTAAAGTTTATTAATAATGAATTTAGTTGCGAGTGAGCGGAAGGAAACAACTCTCGTAGATAAGTCTCAAACAAGTTCTAATTAATTTACACTTGCTCTTAGCCCCAGAATTATAAACAGCGAGTTCCGCTCGTCGGTTAAATTGATAACACGAACTGAATAGAACAAAAATTGCCCAAGTATCTTTAGTATGAACTTGAATACGCCCACTTAGCGAAGATTACCCTTGTGTCGCAAAACTTAAGTTGTCAGATCTCAAAACTGATATAAAATTAGATTTATTATAGAAACAAAGTGTTTAAAGTACATATTAAATACAGCGCTTTTCTTGTAAAATTTCGAGGTCAATTTGTGTTTTTTATATCGTCAATTTTACTATATATTCTTTCCAAATGATTGATCCAACACATTTACATTACATTACATTTTACATTATGCGGACTCAACCAAAGCCATTTGAGGTTGTATAGATTCTTAAGAATGTACCTGGTCGTCTCAAATTTGTACTGCGGTCGCTTCATGAATAGTAACCGAGGCAGTATGTGTATGAAGACGCGCTTGACCCACGGCGCCATGCGATGTGTCTGCGGCGACCGAAAATGCACGTTGAGCACCACCACCGTCACGCATATACTGCAACAGAACACGAGATGATAAACACAGGCAATTTGCAACCTTGCGACGGTACAGCAGAGGATAAGAAAGCAAATTTTGCCTTCACACAAAACTTGTTAGTGAAAAGTAACCTATAGTGCATCCTATTTTGTCATTCAACTAAAAATTGAGCTACCCACAATATTTTTAAAAAAGGGAAAAGTAATCGGAAAAGCCTAGTCAAAACTGAATTGGAAATAGAAAGTCTGTGGAATATTTTTGTACGTGGACTATTTTTGTACAAACTAGTGGAGTAATTTCACAAAAAATAATTGAATATCAATTCAATACAAATTTAAATATCAAAGACTTTCTAGTTAATATTCTAACGCGTTGTTTATTCAATTGTACCATTTCATGAGAATTCAAATAAAAATAAGAAATTCTGTCGGGGCCACCTAATGACGAATACTTTAACAAGCGAAAAACCATTGTTCGAAACCTGTTAAAAGTAATATTAACAACAGAAGTTTATCTCTCGAGTAACGAAGCTAAGTTAACGATATTTATGCTGAGCCAATATTTAACTAGACGTTTTGAACGTTCATGAATATTTACAGCTCCTTACCCAACAAACAAGGTGAAATCGGAGATCTCGGTAAACTACCCGACATTAAACAAATGAAGAATGCAAGATAGATGACCATTAGATGACTAATAACATAACCTATTTTTATATTATATTATATTACAGAGATGATAACTTGGCACATGCAAGTGGGTTGTTAAATTAATTGAAACGCTTAGATTTCAATTACTTATGAGTGCCAACTGTAACTGACATTTTGAACTTACACACACAGTAACAAAGCAACACGTTGTTAAATGTACTGTAGTATCTATCATTTAGTGTTGTCTAGTAAAAATAAATTATTAGTGCGTCCAAAATTGCCCAGATTACGTAATAAACCATACCTAGTGTTGTTTTTTAATTTAGCTACAAAAGTAGCGGCCTATTTCAAAACCACCCAATGCATTAAAAAATGGCGGCCTATTTCAAAAACACTCAATTCATCAGGGAGATGGCTTAACAAAAATTAAGAGTACCTGGCGCGCCAAGTTGAAGAGTCTTATACCGGCACAAACTTGACACATTATTATTTTAAGCCAATGTACAACTCGGTACTTATTCTGAATAACATTCAGAACAGGTTAAAAAATAACTATGTCGTATACGTCGTATATATTGTGACACTTAGGAAATGAATAAATCAATTAAATAAATCGCGTATGTTTTATCATACAAACCAACATTTCGGGCAGTTTACAGGTCCCATGGCCACGGCTGACTGAGATGGTAAAGTTATCAACAGGTTATGTTTAGACATTAATGCAAACCAAACTATTTTTGACTATTATTCCAATGGTATTAATTAAATACCTTATTCTCTATTATTGAATTAAAATTTATTATTAAGTAGTAATGTTAATTACAATTAAAATATAATTACCGTTGCGGTCTTAAGTCTGCTTGGAATTTTTCATCAGAGGAAATACTGGATCTCAAACTAGTGCGGGGAAACCATCTTCCCTATTATATATTATTAATAACTATTTAGGTTTGCGACATTACTTTTGAAAAGCAGAGCCAAGAGATTTTCTTAAAACCGAACACTGCAAAAACACAATTTCCTATAAATTACAGATCAATAGAAAATGATCCTGTAGATTAGCACATTATCACTCTTGTGTTATGTAGGTAAAGTTTCCAGGTACTGTAATTGAAGTTGGCACCCATTTCGATTTTTATGCTTTTATCGGCGTCTCCAGCGGACTTAATCGTTCGTAGTTCATAACTTTTCCGTTTTCACATGCATATTTACGTCGTAACGAAATCGGAGACTGTAATTAGAGGTTTTATTCCTGATATTAAAAGCTGACTGTCTACTTTTGTCGTGTAGTAATGTTTTACAATAATCATCAAAATTGAAAATATCTTTATTTCATAGGTCAAGTAAGTTATAGTTTATTACCAGTAGAGCTCCTTGTGAAAGAGTTCGTCCGGGGAAGCACTGCCACCTTACCTATTCTGCTTTCTGTGTTTCGGTTTTGAAGGGTAAGGTTGCTGGTGAAATTACAGGCACATGGGACTTGTCAACTTATGTCTCAGGGCGACTGGCGTAGCGCAGCGGTTGTGCCCCTAAGATCTTTAGGATTTAAAGCTCTGAGTGGCAGTGCAACTATTATGGACAGGCGTGTCGCTTGCCACCAGGCGCACGGCTTGTTCGTCTCGTCACTTGGTATTGTAAAAAAAAGTTACACTTGAAATGATCTAATTGATAAAGCTCTACTATTTACTAAGGTGTAATGCAGAGTCCCCCAAGAATATTTAGCAAGATTTTAGGGGTAGCAATATGGTTGAAAAAACTAGCGCACGTCTGGCGGCAAAGCCTATGAAACGTATACCGACCTAATATAATTATTTTAACCAATGAAATTTTCGGTTCACAATCAAATTTACCACATTCTGATTAAATTTGTAATAAGTTAAAACCAATCATTGCTTTTGTACAACAAAAAGCTACTCGTAAATGGAGCAATCTCAAAGCATGTTCATTTTATATATAGCAGACATATCTATGACACCGAAAGAGGTTGGACAGATATATCTGTTCTTAAAGCTGTCATCTGCCGTTGGCCAGTCAACGTGTAACCGTTCCGAAATATCGGGAAAATAAAAAGAAATCATGTCGTGGTAAGAAACCAGTAACTAGTGATAATCATTTAATCTCAAGGTATATTGTACAGGCAGAAGCTGTATAATATTATGTAAGAAAGAAAGAAGACAGAAAGAAAGAAACGTTTATTCAGCTTATACAGAACAAAATAAAACAAATTAATGATTACAAATACAAACCGAAATGGATTCAACTCATATGCGTATATTTACTTCAGTTTCATGATGACTTCTGACTTTGTACATTGCAAATTTTAAATATAGTATATAAGACGGACCTACGTATAAGGTAAGCAAGACTATATATATATGAGGTAGTATATAAGGCAAGTAGTATATATATATATAAGGTTCATTGTCGGCCTTCGTAAAATATGATATGGCCGATTTAGTAGCAGTAACGCTCCTTGTGAAAGAATGCGTCCAGGGTAGTACTGCCACCTTACCTACATAATTCTGCCGTCAGATGTACCTTTGCGTACGTTTCGGTTTTAAAGAGCAAAGGAGCTGATGAAATTGTGGGCAAATGGGAGTGTCGACTTATTTCTTAGGGTAACGGGTGCAGTGGCAGTGCCCCTCGCAACTTTGGTGGCACTGTTATGGACAAGCGTGTCGCTGACCCATGGGGTCACTTACTTCTATAAAAAAACCGTATCTCACACTAACGCAGTCAGATCAAGTGGCCTCCGGCTCGTCTCTGAAGGAATTTACATATTGTCTCCGTTCTTTACAATATTTAACATAACCCTGTGTCTCCTGGGTATCTGAAAGAGCGTCTCAGCTTTCTCAGGTCCTAGGATAAACTCTGTCGCTCTCTCGTTAGGTTCCAGTTATCTTTTCCTTTCTCAATTGCAGATTCTATTGTCACTCCTTCAGTGTTCATGCGGTCAGACTTTCGGACGCACTTCGTATTACTTTTGCGAAAGTAAATCGTTAAGTATTTTCAAAATGAGACTTAATGGATATAGATAATCTATTTAATAATAGTACATTAATAGACATAGATAGTTTATTTATCCACTATTGCATCCATTTTTATTTATTATATTACGAAATATAAGTATTTACATAGTTTATAATTTAATAACTGCTTTCGTGGCCGAACGGTTCTCATGTTGGACTGCCACGCAGTCTCGGGTTCGATTCCCGGGCCGTGAGAAATACTTGTAAGGCCTATATTTATTTCTCTTTCGAGTTTAGGTGGAATTTGTGTTTGTCTTTGTGTGTGTCCATAGCACCCGCAATACAGGGTTTTCCTAGTGCGGGGCTATGAGTGTGTGTGTTGTTATTATTATTAATGTTGTTGTTATGATATTGTTGTTGGGTTATACCATTTTTGGTTTGTTGCGCACTTAAAGCTGTCTATTTTAGTTATTGTGTCCTGAAATTCGGTCTGTAAGAAAAGAATTCTTTAAGAAGTAAGCAGAACCTTTTTTTGTGTTTTCCTTTCATTTAATGTGAATTGTGAATGTCTTGCACAATAAATAATTGAATAAATAAAAATATTAACAGGGATCTCAGTGTAGAAATGTGTACATTGCCCTTATATTTATATAATGTAATACTACAATATTGTTAGGAACGTCTCTGCACGTGCTGCCAATCGACCGTCATAGCTGCCAACTGTCGGCGACGAATACTATATAAGGCGTTGCAAATCAAACCAACGGCCTTACGGGTTATGAGCCTTCAGTTCGCCCTTTTCTTCCGGTGGCGCAGTCAAGGCCATCAGCGGCCAACTGCAAAGTGTCCTTCAAAAAAAAAACCAACGGCCTTTTTGGTGGTGTGTTCTTGACGCGTATTTACCTATCGTTGCTTTGTATAACGTCCCGTGATTTTCAAATTTGAGCATTAGATTTTGTAACAGATTTTTTATTTGATTACAATTATTCTTGATTTCTAGTTTAGATTTCGAACAATATAATATTTCTGACTTTGTGGAGACGACTGTCAAGAACAGCTGGTTAGCTTTTGTTCTTTGTTTGATGTCTGTTGCTATATTTAACGAGAAGATTTAAACTACATTGTCATAAATTTCTGCGACATTAATGCAACAATGTTAATTTCTTTGAACTTATCTCTCACAGACACTCCGGGGTCCCGTTTGTAACTTATACTAACAATACAAATATTCTATTAATGTTGGCGGCAGTTCCCCAAAGTACATTGTCACGAATTTGTGCAAATAGCTGTATAAACTAACGCAGACACAATGTGGAGATTTGTGCGTCTAACTAAAAACATTACACTATTTCTTTGATTGTGTACGCTGTAGAGCTAAGCCGTGTCCATTATAGTATTTTGTGATTGCAGTTTAACATCTAGAGCTATACTTTAAATCACAACCATTTTCATTCATGTATTATTTTCTCATTTCTATCTTTTTATATACAACGACAACAACTATATGTTTTTTTTTAATTAAGAACCAATCTGATATCTTGGAAATAGCATCGTTCATGTTATTAACTTTATATCTTAAGGATATATCATCAGCAAACAATATTATTCCATATGCCGTCATTGATATAAAATATAAACAATTATGGACCTAAAACTTAGCCTTGTGGGACGCCCCTGCTAACTTCAGACCCTTACGACCTCGTACAGTTGACATAGGCCCTCTGAATGGAGATAGAGATCACTTAAATACCATTTGAGAAGGTCAAGGCCATGGCCCGTAAATGATATAAGTCAACCCATGCTCCAAATATTTGTGTCATCAGTTCCACACCAGAGTCGGTTCTTAAGCGACTGAATAAACGTTGAAGTGACGATTGGACTTAACAACGGAAAAATTAGTAATTAATAACAGCACACACGCGTGTTGGAGTGGTAAAGTAAATATAAGAGACGTGACTATATATAACCTTTGCTATACACACGTACATATATACCATTACCACTATCTCCAAAGGGTTGCCACAGATTATTGACCTCCACCAGGTACCGTCCTGTACGCGCTCGAGTTATATTTAATAAATCATTGATATCTATTTGTACAGAGTAGCCCCGGTCTGCGAGATCAAAATAAACAGAAAAAGCAATAAATCAGATGTTTCGTTATTATGGGTCGAGGTTAGTTGTATTCAGAGACACATAATGTTACATTCCGAATTAGGTGAAGAATTTTTAACGCCCGTTACAAACAATTCATAACAGGCTAAAAACAAATATATATAATAATAAAAAACAACAGAAACTAATATAGATAAATTTAAACACGCATTAAAAAACTATTTATTAGTAAAAAGCTTCTATTCGGTGCAAGAGTTTTTATCAATTTGATATATAAAAATGAACGAAAAGAAAAATAATAAAATTGAAATAAATAGTTAAATATTGATAAATAATAACAAAAATTAATATATGATAATATACTGTGAATGTTAAATTAAGTTGGATTATTGCTAATATGTTAATAATAATAATAACGCTCACAATCAACATAGCCCCGCACTAGGGAAACCCTGTGTCGCGGGTGCCATGGACACACACATAGACAACCACAAATTACACCCAAACTCACGAGAGAAATAAATGTAGGCCATACAAATATTTCTCCCGGCCCGGGAATCGAACCTGGGACCTCTGCGTGGCAGTCCGGCATGGTAACCGTTCGGCCACGGAGGCAGTTAAAGTGAATATTTGAATATTTTTGAATTATGTGAATATTTGATTTGAAATACTTTGTGAATGTTTACTTTGATTTGTTATTAATTATTAATAATTTGAGTTGATTGAGTAGGCATTTTATATCATATTTGTCATGTTTTCATTTCATTTCATTTCATTTCATTTATTTATTTGCAAGCTACATGGTAATGTCCAGGATTTGTTTTGTTTTTGTTTTTGAAGAATTATTGATTATATTCATGTTTACTATATTGCGATTAGATATTTGTCTGTGGCGATACCCAATCAGCATAGGTGTGGATACTGGAAAATTTAAATGTATCGTATTTTCCACATGTTAGCAATAAACGTCCTATTAAGTTGACTAATGTTAAATATAATTCTAGAATGTTTTGACCTGAACTAGTTTTTAGGTTGTAATTTATTCTTATATGACATACTAAATACATATTTAATATGACCTTTTGACGATTGCAAAAATGTATATTTTTAATTCGTTTAAATTCTCATAAATTTTGTAATTAAATTTTAATACAAATTATATTCTGATTTTAGATTTGACATTGCTTCGCCCTTACAGGATCCATGTTGATCTATACCAATAATTTATCACTTATAAATGTAACAACGTGAATGCAATAAATGTTTTGACTTTCACTTTTTTTTTTTGATTTTGATTATACTGTACCCATAAACAAGCACTTCTAAACAATGTTACTCGACGTACAAGACAGGATATGTGCTTAACAACTTTATAGGTTATCGCGATTGTCACACACAGGAAATGAAGTTTAATACAGTATAATACATCGGAAAAGTAGTATAATACAGGAAATAAAAAGTTATTTATTTCCTGTATTATACTACTTGTCCGATTTGAATAGCGTAATACATAAAATTGGTATTATTACTTATATATTTTTTGTCAAAGAACTTCACTAAATTGGAATAAAAGTTTCATGGATGAATGACTTCTGAGGTCGGTTTTTTTACAAAAATATTTGAATGTCATGGTGGTCAAACATCTTGACATTCAATAAACTTAAAAATTTCAATTACTAAAGCGACATCTCTAGTCAGCTGATGGAAGCTGTACAGGTACCTGGCTGAGTGAAGAATCAGATTCTCACATATCACAGGCAAAAAGTAGTTAAAAACCAAAAACAAAAGATATGCAACAAGCATATAGAAAAATTCGTTACCGCTAGTTCGGTCCGCGGCTTTATTGACATAGCGTCTGGCACGGTTTGTTGGAAGACGTTGGTTCCAATCTAGCCGGATCGAAGGATTTTTTTCTAAGTGTGCGTGTATCTGTGTATTAATAATTTCAAAATTTAAGGTCGCCACAGGACAGGCTCTGCCTACTATGGGACCAACTGTAACCATGCACAATTATTTCAGGCAGGGTATCACGTTTGCAATGCATATATGTAGATATTAAAACATATTGTTAATTTAGCGTAAGCTTGTCTGAAGAATAATTGTTCTGAGAATACCATCTCAGTCAGCCGTGACCATGGGATCTGTAAAAAACCCTAAAAGTTAGTTCGTTTGATCCGAAAAAATAGGTCCATCGCCAAAATGTGTGCTATTAAATATTTAATTTAATATACTGTAAACAGAATGTCGGGATATCAAATAATTACCTTGTATTACATTGCGTAATCATCACGTGTGTAGAACACGTTTAAACATATACAAAGTGAACTTGAAAACATACTTAAAGGCCGAAATACCACACGCACATATGCCATGTCGTTTACGTGTAACACGCGCTAGTTACATGTGCCTGCTACAAATACGCGAGTCTATCAGACGTACATATGTTTTGGCTTTAATTGCAAAATAGCATTTAAATCCTTTTTTGTTGTTATGTCAAGTAACGGGACAAATTGTGCACCTGGTGGTAAGCATTACCCACATTACTGGCAGTGCCATGCAGAGCTTTAATTGCAAAGATCTGAGGGGCAATGATATATATATACCTTGCTCTTCAAAACCGGAATAAAAAATGCTCACTGCAATAAAACTTAGCAGCAGAAGAAATAGGTATCATGTACTTCCCACGAAGTCTTTTGCAAGGAGTTTTACTGCTAGTTACTTCAGCTATTTATAGAAACACAGGGTATATGCAAGTTGTCAGTAACAAAATACGTTACGCATACAAACGTATTAAAGATATATTTGACCACACTTGCACGTAACGTTACAGCCATAGTCGTGTAATGAGAAGAAAAAAGGCCCGAGTTTTATTTGGGGCATTATAGTCAAGTTAGCCTTCATGCTATTTACGTGCAAGTGTGATGAAAAATATTGTATGTTTCACGGCCGGTAAGGGACTTACGAACCTCAGCTTCGAAAGCAATCAGTCTTATATTTCGGGCTTTTAATAGTCTCGTTCGCAATTCCTTATTTACCGCCCTTGATACACAATGTACTATTGTGTACTTAATAACTTGTACTGAAAAAATAATAATCCTTGTGGCAAAGATTCCTTTTGCCTTTATGGCACTTTTATTAATGAAGAAAAACTAACAATGACGAAGAGATTTAATAGAGATATAACCACCGCGGGAACGGCATAAATCCATTAAGAATAATGAAGAAGAAGTGGTGAGAACTCCATGGCAATCGCATTGTTGCTTATGAACAATCGTAGCAAACACGAGACAAAGCAGAAATTTTACGAAATAGACATACTTGATTAATTGCTTTGGATGGTCACTAAATTGAGTTTATCTTTTTACCGATTCCTTTTTAACCCTTCAATATGTACATACACTGAACAGCAATGTTACCAGAGATGGTCAGTGGATTAAAACCCAATCAATCTGCCCGGTTTAATCGGGTTTTAACCCATTTCCGCCCAAAAACGGTGGCAGAAACGGCGAATAGGAAATTTTTTATCTTTCCGTACTTATTACAAATTTTGACGTAAAAAACGATTTTTAGACGAAAAAGAAGCAACTTCGTACAATACCCACCTTGCAATATGTAAATTCTCGCTAAAGATGCACACTACGATTGGGTTTTTATGAAGATCGATTTAAGTGTATACGATCTAACGTTTTTTTTTGTATAGATTTATTGCAATGCGATTTTTAAATAAATCCAATCAATAGAAAGACAAATTGAATCGTCTAGATCAGAAAGCTACAAACATTTTTTGTACAAATTTATACAATATTCGATTTACAGCAAAATTTAATTGTAAATAATTTTTTGCCCCCGATTTCGGGCGTTAACGGATTTTAACCCGATTTAAACTCGGCGTTAACAAAGCGTTGGCACGGGATTGAAACCCGGGCGCTTGCCTATCTCTGAGTAAGTTTGCCTGCGGCATAACAGAGACAATATTAATTTTAAATGTGTCCTTGTAACATTCTATGTAAATATTTTGCCATATTAAAAAATAACATACGTGTTACGTACGTACCGTCACTCCTGTCTCCCGCTGGGGTAGGCTTTTGTTTAGAGCTAGCGTCTATTATGTGCCCCACCCGCTATGATCTTCACATATTTCTTTCGTTTTTTCCACTAGTATAGGGTTTTTCTTAAACGCCCATTTATTCTTGGTACTCTCGACCTGGCTTTTTACAACTTTGAAGTTGAGAGTCGAGTTCATTTAAAAACCTATCGCAACGTTGAATAATGCATGACAAGTGTAATCGAAACTTAAAATGAAATCTCAAAATGTAAGTTCTGTTACGTTCAGAAACAAATATTTATAATGCATTCCATATAAATTTATTATTGATGATGTGGATATCACTAACATGTGGTTTCAGCAAGACGGTGCCACAAGTCACACAGCCACCGAAATAATGAATTTATTGCAAAGTGGCCAGCTCAATTATGGGATTTAATACTGCTGGATTATTTTTTATTTATTTATTTAAAGACAGAGTCAATACGGAGCCAATCGAATCGATTGCAGCCTTAAAACTCAAAATTCGTGAAGTGATTAACGAAATAGACCCACCATTTTGTCAAAAAGTGATTAAAAACTTTAATGCCAGAATCGACATTTGTAACTGTGGTCGTGGTGGCCATTGCCAAACCTTACTTCTTTTAATACAATCAAAATTTGAATCATTTTTATCTAAATTTATTGTTTTATTTTGATTTACAAAACAAACTTCTGGTTAAAAAACCCTATATTTTTATGTATTTTTATAAATTCATATCTTTTTTTCTCTAACTTATTTTAAAGTTTTATGAATGAAACTATATTATTTTATAACGTATTTTTAGATGGATATGCATTTTCAACTGAAAATGGGCATTGTTCTTTGTGTCGTTTTCTACTAACATTCATTCATTCATATGATGAAACCATTTAAAGCATACCCTTTTCCATCCTATACCTTTGTTCACAATACAACCCTCGTTTACTGCGCTGCCGCTGTTCCTTATTTGTCTTAAAGAGACTACACATACCTATTTGATATTCGATTCGTACCCTACGAAATTAAGGTAACATGCTTGTTCTACCACATCCAACATTCCCTATCATACATCACAGTTGAAGTCAGCGCGCCCGGGTGAATAGTAAAACGTGTGTTTTTTGACACATTCGGGCTAGCTGTAATCATATCAGGTAATTTTAGCAATTCCTTATTCTATGCGTACTAGACGGTATTTACTCTGAGGCACTATGCAGAATACCCAGACCAGAAAAGTTCATTTCCCAAATTGACCAACTGGACCTCTTTATCCAGTGTCCTCAATGAAACCCATTGGGCTGCCGAGGTCGCCATAATGGCATACGAGATCCATTTACCCGATTTCCGGCTTTCGTCCTCTGTTCGATTTCGTTCTGGGTAATAAATAGCCTACACAATCTTTTTCACTCGTTTTCGTATTCAAATAAAGATGCAGTATATCTTGAATAACACCAACTTCATATTTCAGGATATTTTTGGGGAGGTCTGACCTTTTCGCTTTCCCACAGCAGAACTCCTTGCTAAACGTGATGTACCTTAAATACGCCAGTTGTTCATAGTACTTAATCGTAACAAAAAAGCATTCACTAACGCCTTATATTCCCACATTTCAAACCAGTAAAAGACGAGCAGACATTGTTTGTTTGTGTACGTATCCTATAAATAAGTTTCAATGTAAGAAAACCATACTGCCTGATTAAAAGGATTAAACTACAATGACACCGAAAATTTAATGTCTCTTGTTACGTAATATTATTAATAAAGTTATTAATTCAGTGCTGATGTTTTATTATAATTTATTGTTATTTAACAAAATATGTTGACTAATCATTATGCTATAAGCACCGATTGGGATATCTAAGATACAAGTAAACAATTTTACTTAGGTTAGACATCGCCTGGATTAACTTGCAGTATTAACCTTAATTAAACTTAGAATAATAACGCATAGAATGATAGTTTCATTTCAAATGAACTGTCACAAGTGAGGCAAAAATCAAATTCATGTAGGTTAGTTTTAGTAGTAGGTTAATTTTCGGTTTTAGTGAATATTTATATAAAAATACAAGTTGAAACGCGTTACTTCCTTGTGGAATGTGATGTTAGTATCTATTTTATGTTTGTCTGACGAATTTTTACACTCATTTACCGCACATTTCGTCATTTTTAGCTAAAATTCTGGAGCTGTTTGCGGTGCAAGTTGACCTTGAGCACTGAAGGCCCGCCCGCTCGTGTAGGCCCTTTGGGAGCGGTTCAATTTGCCTCACTTAGCGTGTGCGAGCTAGGTTTCTATGCGTTATTATTCTAAGTAATTAAACTTATGTAAACATACAATAATTTCACTGTTTCTGATAGTCTGGCGTGTATATGCAAATAAATAGTAGATCGTGTAGCGGTAAATAAGAAATCACTAACGAGAGTTTGTTAGAAGCCCGAAGCCGAAGGCTTTAATGACCCGGGGTTTGTCAATTTTACCGCCCGTGCTACATACAATGCTTTTCTTCACACTTGCGAGGAAACAGATACACGGTAATTTATTTCTTGTCTATATAAATATCGCTTCACACTTTGTAAATGGCGGCTTTTTGTTTCTTTTTAAAAAAAAGTTGGTATAGGTGTACCAGAATCTCATGGCATTAAATATTAGAAAAATTGAACAACTTTCACCTGGCAATGATAACTTGTCACATGTCAATTCAAAATATTACTTGCCATTCGCTCTGGGCCTTTTAGAGGGAAAAGTGTCGTTTTTATTTTGACTTTCAATTATTTTGTGAAATCCAGTTTAAAGTGGAATAGGATAGTGCTATTGTGCCTTAATCGAAGACTAAAACGCGAAATTATACGAATCTCGAACTAAAATACCCGTATCGGCCCGTTCTAAGGAATTCGGAGTCAATCCAAGTACGCCGCCTCAAATTGCCTATCCTCTTTGTGGCGGCCTTATTTACAGAAACATAATTAAAAGAAGACACGGTTCAAAGGACTTGTATCCAGGCCAAAATTATTAATAATAATAAAAAAATTACTTGTGTCAAATGGCTGTCTGCTAAACTTTTTTCAATTGAAAATAACGATTTTGTAGCAATCATACTTAATCATAACTGAGAATCCGCTTCAATCTCAAGCAAAAAACATTGTAATAATGTTTGTCGCAAAATCAACTACGAATTGGGTGCATGTAATTCACGGGTTTTGCCGATTAATAGGAGTAAATAAACTTGATCTTTGAAATTGTAACGAAGCCAAATCAATGCATCTGGTATGTAATTTTTGTTGGTACTGATGCTGGTCGGCGAAACTACAGTGTGTAGACAATGATTGGTAAAAAAAAGATATATGGCGTAAACGCGAATTACTTCAAACAGCAGACGTAAATAAAGCTATCACCCATGAAATTGATATATTTTTGTTTCATTTTAAAATGTGTCAAAAATTACTTACCTTTCCCACACACAAATTCATACAGATCTTAAAACTTAATTAAAATATATGAAGTATCGTGTACATTTTGCTCTACTATATTGATGTTGCCCATTACAAATTTAAATTTTGTCTAAATGCCATCAGATTCTGGTCCACCAATAGCTATTCTTCCCTACATAATACACCTCAAACAAAAATGTACCTAAGGCACTTAAGCATGCAGCCACAATGTATTTATTAGATATAAAATAATTTCCAAACTCTAAAAATACTGCAGAATTTTAAATCACAAAATATTTTTTAGAGAATATAGATAAATTGCAAATGTTTAGTTTTTTCATACTTGAAGTTTATGCGAAATGTACGGTCATATTTTTCGAGCATAAAAACTCTGCTTAATCTTGACGTAAAAATCCATAGGGCGATAATGTAATGAAAAAACCCGTGGACATAAATTAGGACATTACGGTCGACTTTATCTGCATGTGTGATGAAAAGGTTATTTAATAAGATTTAGATTTAGGTTCAGTTTTTACACAGTAAATATATATTTTTCTTTACCCACAGTGTTGTTTAGGTTTAGTGTTCACAAACGATGTGCGCGTCCCCGCGGCTGTTTACATTCCGACTCTACACGGTATAGTAACCGAATCCCGTCGACTTATTATTAAACCTTAACCCAACCAACTTCTAACTACCTGGTAATTGCTGCGAGTAATTAGCGGCGTTACATTAAACGCCGACTTTAACTTCAGACGTGGTGTTTAATGAGATTTCTAATGTATGCTATTGAACATAAAATTATAAGGGTAACATTGGTATCTATAATGGTTTTACTCTTAAAGGTACCTGTTGTTTGCAGTGGAGGTCCTTGTAAAAGAGTACGTCCAGGGTAGTATCTTACCTATTTCTGCCACCAAGCAATAATGTCCACATTACTGTGTTCCGGTTTTGAAGGGTAAGGGTGCTGGTGAAATTACAGGCACATGGGACTTGTCAACTTATATCTCAAGGTGATAGGCGCAGTGGTAGTGCCCCTCAGATCTTTGCAATTTAAAAGCCCTTACCCTTCAAAACTAGAACGCTGTAATGCTCACATTACTGCTTAGCCTGCCGCTAAGCAGTGCAGTACTTCCCTGGACAAACTCTTTCACAAGGAGCTCCATAAGTACTACTAAAATGAAATAAAATATAATTATGATAATTCCTGCATATAATTGAATTTTTTTTTCAGATCTGAAAAGCGTACATTTCTTTTTTCAAAACAAATCATCATTTTGGATTCTTTGCACGTCACGGCTGATTGAGAGGACACACCCAGCAGCTTAATATCAATTAATACAAACCCTATCTGAATTGTGTTTACAATGATTGTAACTTTTTTAACCGACTTCAAAAAAGGAGGAGGTTCTCAATTCGACTGTATGTTCTTTTTTTTTTTTTTTTTTTGTATGAATGTTACGCGATAACTCCGGTATTTGTGAACCGATTTTCATGATTCTTTTTTTGTTGGAAAGGGGGTACTTCCATAGTGGTCCCATTTCATTTTGAAGAGAATCATCCACCTCAAAGGGTGGCTGTTCACGCATGAAGATTTATTTTTATAAATAGCGCCTAACTTTAATTTAGGAGCAATTACTTTTAGCAATTATTTAGTTGATTTTGCTATTTCTCCAATTCAAGGCGTTTTTCTCTCGATATACTTTGAGTAGTGTCGTAGTGAGAACCTATTTTTATTATCTCCAGTATCAAGTCCTGCTTAGTGGCGAACTAGGGGATATTTCAATGAAACTTAGCAAATAGACGTAATTCCACATACTTTTGAGGTCGGTTTTTTTAGTACTCTGTACTGAGATTATTACAAAAAGAAACCGAAATCGGTTAACGAAAAGTGGGTACAATCCAATAAAGCGGATTAATTGATAATTATTTGCCGCCCTTAGAGGTGGAATATTTTCTTCAAATTTGAATGGGTCCACTGTACTACTGAGGTACCCCCTTTCTAACAAAAAGGAATCATCGAAATCGGTTCCCAAATGTCGGAGTAACCGCGTAACAAACACACAAAAAAATACAGTCGAATTGAGATCTCCTCCTGTCTTGAAGTCGGTTAAAAATACATATTCCGAGTACGTTTTGAAAAAAAAACAAGGTAACACGATTTAAATCTCAAAAAAATCTAGTTACATTTCCTGCATTTAAATTTAACATGACTTCACAAGCCGTGAAAAATGATTAAACTCTTTTGAACTTACAAAGTGTGTGCAATCAAATATCTTGTTTGGAACAACAGCTTTAATTTATATGGAAATTCGTGGCAGCAACGGGTCCGGTCGAGCCACATTTAAAATTACTTTTATTTATAAGCGTATTACTGTGCGGGACTTTCACGAATTTATTTTTGACCCCCTGCGACTAGGGTTGCGAAATTATAATGAAGTTACGCAATTCACACCTTTAAAAGCCGATAATGTCGAGGAATAGATATTAATTTCTGTTCGCAATCGACGTTGCCGTTTATCTCAAGAGAAAATTTTATCCGCATTCATTGCGACAAAAGGCGAAACTTGAGTGGACCTTGGTTTTATATTCTTAGCAATATTCTCGATAAGATTGCTGAACCTTTCTTCTCGACATTTTCGACAGAAAGATCACTCAAGTATAGGCTCAATCATGCACTTTACATCTCGCCAAGCCTACTGGAATTTCTCTTAATTTTTTGATAAAAATTTATAAGATTGAACAAAGAAATACTTAAAGGGCGATTGGGAAACAATTTCCTGTCGAGACATTTACCTCTATAATTCATTCTGAATATTAAACAGAGTGAAGGCGGTTTTCCGTCAGTGAAATTGGTATAGTTATAATTGTGGAAAGTAATATCATTGGAAACAAGTACGGCACGCGGCGGTGGTCCATCACCAGAAATAGTTCAGTCTTTATCTTCACTAACTAACATATTTGCCTCAACTGAGTAAGACTCAGCTTTCAAAAGCGAACATTCTACACTAATCGTATTATTCCTGTATAGTTTACATAATGAATAGTGCGTCGCACACGTCACACGTAGGTTTTGCAATCCGGATACCCGGATATCCGAAATATCCGGCAAATATGTTAAACCGGGAACATCATCTTTGTGTATCCGGATAATTCGGATATTTCGGACACACCAAAAATCTAAGCGTAACAGTCAAATCAAAGTCATTTACGCGGGGAACACCTTTTTTTTATTAATTGGGAATGAAAGTAGAAGGGATTCCTGTTACCTCACCGTATTTAAATAAAGAATTATTTTATAATTAAGATCGGTGCATGCGCAGTGAGTGAGTTAACTAATCAAATCACGCACACGACATCCATTATGGACTCTCCCTCTCTTACTATCTTGTTCTTGAAACAACTACTCAGTAGTTCTGCCAGAGGGGAGGTTCCTGCAAACTCGGGGGCATCTTTTTAACTCTCGGAGGGAATTTTGAGGGGATGAATTCCTTGGGGGGTTTTCAGGGGAAAAAATTAAAAATAAAGAACAATGGCAAACCCCCATATAAATTTTTGTTGACATAATTTGTATGCGTTTGCTTATGAAAAATATGTGAAAATATAGAGTTGAAATTCCTGAACAAATTTTGTTACATTAGGAACAATATTTTTGTAGTTTTTTAGTTTAGTTACTTATGAGACATTAGGAATAATAATTTTATGTTAATATTTTTAAGTGTTATGATTTGCTTCAATGCAACAATATGGATTTTGTTGTTCATTATCGTATTTAGGTAAACATTCAAATGCTTTACTTTATTATAGTAACGAGACCATTTTTGTTTTTTATTTGTTATGCTATTTTTGAAATGATAAACAACAGAAAATATGGACTAAATTCTTTATTTTTATGTTTCTGCATAAATATTTCATGTTAAATAATGACGAAAAGATATTATAATAATATATGTTTGGTTATTTTTATTTTGTTTTATGTATAAAAAAATGAATAAAGATCCGTTTCATCTATAATATCCAGTTTTTAAATATATTGATATTCGATTTATCCGGATCCAGGAAATGGACGGATAATGCAACCCTAGTCACGCGCCCTTATTTTACATACCACCGTGCTCGACAATATCAGTGAACAGTACTATATTTACTTATTTATTTTGAACAAATTAATTATTATTTATATTATGTATTTATATATATCACAATAGTAATGGTAGTAGTGTGTACATTATGCACAGACATATTATCTTCTCCTCTCTCTCTCTCTCTCTCTCTCTCTCTCTCTCTCTCTCTCTCTCTCTCTCTCTCTCTCACTCTCTTTTACACACACACACACACACACAAACACTGCGCGCGCTCGCGCACAAATACACATCAACCAGCTTTTATAGTGTTGTATTATATACTAAATTTTATTGTAGAAAACCTGTTATTGGCTGTACTATTTTAAATTTTACTTTGTAAATTTGTTATCAATAATAAAAATAAAATAAATTAATATACAGGGCGCCCTAAGCACGGGAGGAAAGTATTTTAAATATTATAGGTGGGATATTTTGCTTCGTGGAGATATTATTTTATTTTTCCCAAAAATGCTCGGAAATGTTTGCATTACTTTTAAAAACACAAACGCGGTAATCATACGATCACACGACTTCTTCACGTCCAATGCCTGCAAAGTATGTATGAAAATTCATTACAGTCCACTTCTCTAAACTTTTAAATCTATCTACTAACAATGAACTATGTAAACAGGCAAAAGAAAAACTCATGCAGCCAGCTACCCAGGGTTCATAATTGCGAGAATTAAAAATAGCTACCTGTACTTAAAAAAAAAGAAAATGGCGGTAACATTTAAACTAAAATGATTTGGTATTCTTTTGTTTTTTCGTCTTTTTTGTATTTTGATCACGGAAATGAGTGGTAGTGAGAAGAGCGATAACGAAAATACGGTCATAGATACACATTCAAACACATCATCAGAAGTTCAGTCAAATTAAGCCAATGACATGGTGTTGCTGAGCTCATCCGTCGGTGGCTTAAGAGTACTTATAGACATATGCGAATCGTATGCCATGAAGCATAATCTTAAATATAAAGTGCTCAAAAGTGAATACATGGTTTTTAAGCCGGGAAGTGTCCATCACATGTGCCCGCCATTCTTCTTAACGGTCGAAAACTGAATAGAACGACCTCCTTTAAATATCTTGGTCACTTTATAACAGAGGATCTGCGTGATAATGCAAATATTGAGAGGGAACGTAGAGCATTAGGAATCAGAGCTAATATGACAGTAGATTTAGTCGATGTAAGGCACAGGTAAAAGTGAGTTTATTTAAAGCTTACTGCACTCGCTGTACACCTGTAGTTTATGGTGTAGGCACACACAAAAGTGACTAAACGCGATGCGTGTATAGTACAATGACGCGTTCAGGGTTCTGTTGGGGCTGCCGCGACACTGTAGTGCGTCCGGGATGTTCGCGGATGCGAGCGTTGACGGCTTCGATGCGACGTTACGCAAGCGCTGCGTCGCGACAATGCGCAGGGTGCGCGCCAGCTGCCACAAACTCTTGACAGTTGTTGCACACAGATGGGATAGTGGACTGCTAAGGCTACTAACTTAGTCATTTAAGTTTTTGTTGTAATATTTACCAACATTTTTTAAGGATCTTATTGCGGTCCTAAATAAATGCATTAAAAAATTATTTATTAACGTGTCTCGAAAAACAATAACATTTTCTTTTAGCAATTGTCCTAACACGTCAAATGTTATTTTTTCAGTTCTCATGCTTTTAAAGTTCTAACGCACAAAACGCACACACACAACATAGCCCCGCACTAGGGAAACCTTGTGTCGCGGGTGCCATGGACACACACATAGACAACCACAAATTACACCCAAACTCACGAGAGAAATAAATGTAGGCCATACAAATATTTCTCCCGGCCCGGGAATCGAACCCGGGGACCTCTGCGTGGCAGTCCGGTATGGTAACCGTTCGGCCACGGAGGCAGTTAATATTTATGCTGGGTGTATATCTGGCTGTATGTCATCTCACCTCTTTGTATCGCCTCTCCCCGCTTGTATCCTATCATTTTTTATTTTACATGTATTTAAATTTGAATTGTTCCATCTTCCTTCACTTTTTCATTTTGTTTCCGTACCACGGTGACTCCCAGCTCGACTGCCACAACAGTCGGAGCTAAAGAATTATCAAAAATTTGCTGCACCAGTTTTTCGACCAAAAATGAAGCCATAAACCCGGATGAAATGGTGCCGCCATTGAAGCCCTGGCTATTACACGAATATAAAGATTTGTTTATTTTTGTATATCTTTTTTTTTTCAGAAAGTTTTTATTTTCTCTTGGCAATAGTTGTGTTATCGTTTATTTGTAATATTGCTGTTTAATTTCCTCGCAATCGAAGTGAAAAGCAGATTGTATAACTCGTTCATAGAACTCATTTTACCCTCAACTTAAGTATATACACGTCTTGAGTAAAATGACGCGTTTTATGCACTTGTTGTACAATCTACTATTAATATTAATTAATATTTTTTTATTATACATCTTCGTCTGTTTAGTCTTTTATTATTTCGTCACAATGTTTGAGGAAAATTCTATACACGCCTCGGCGAGAATGGGGATTGTTTGTCTCGTATAAAATAAACCGCCGCTTCGTCCTTGTAACTCATACTCGTCCAGCAATCACTTACTTCCCGGCTTCTGCAATAATGTACTATTTATTAAAAGTGAGTAATACTGCAAACAAGACCATCACCCTGAGACATACGTTGACAAGTCCCATGTGCCTGTAATTTCACCAGCACCCTTACCCTTCTAAACCGGCGAGACGCGGTAATGTTAGCGTTATTGCAGAGGTGGGTAAGGGGCAGTATTTCCCTACACAAACCCTTTCACAAGTAGCTCTATTGCTACTAAAGTATAATATGTATAAGAATTATTCCTTTTAAGTAAAATAGCAACTTCAATTAAGGAACTCTGCTTAATTACTAAATTTATTAAAAATAGAAACCAATTTGAAACCGCCGATGTATCTACCATGTTTGCAATTACTTTTCAAATTCTCCTCCTGAGATAGATGCAACAAATACTAGATTATTACAAGTTTTATTTCGCAGTTATAATAAACTGTGCAAGAAAGGATTACAGTTCCTTATGTAGGAACTTTTTTTACTCACTAGGGAAACCCTGAATCGGGGGTGCCATGGACACACACATAGACAACCATAAATTACACCCAACTTACGAGAGAAAGAAATGTAAGCCATACAAATATATCTCCCGGTCTGGGAATAGAACCGGGGACTGTGGAAAACCAGCATGATAACCGTTCGGCTACGAAGGCAGTTAAATATTAGCAAATAATCAAAGCTGTCTATGGAATAATAATGCCCAATTATAAATATAACACACTCTATACTTCATTTTCCTAAACTTAAGTGTAAAATTTTCATGGCGTTCCTTAATTAAGACCCTGTGCTACTTAAAAGGAATTAATCTTAAAAATGAATTAAACTTAGTGGTGCTTTTTTCGCAGTCAGTTCGTTTCTTAGAGGTAAGCAACTTTTAAAAGTCTTTGAATGCAGTATTTCTTGCTTTTAAAAATAAAATAACATATCAATGAAGCAAAATATCCTATCTAAAATATTCAAAGTACTTTCCCTCCGTGTCCCATAGTCATGGGGCGCTCTGTATACTCATGGATATATTTAGAAGAATGCTAAGAAACGTAGAATTATGATAACAACGTCTATAGAAACCACTAGCCACATAAAACCGAACGTTTAATTTAAAAAAGAATAACTTAAATTGTCTCATGAATCACTGTCCGCATATTATGCCAGAACATTTAATTTGAAAAAAAAAAAACTTCATGATTTTTTAATAGGGTATTGGTTAAAGAGCATCAGCTCAGAAAGGTAACAAATAATCAAGAAATTCAAAACGTAATAAATTTAAACTAAAAATTAATTTGTGTAAATTAAAAAGTTGGAACTACATGTACAAAAAAAGCCGCCATATTCCACAAGAATAACTTCAATCATCTTTTGATTTGTTTGTGTAGTTCGAGACGTTTGTGTGGTTTTGACACGAGCTCCAGCATGGCTCCAGCTCAAGATTACAAATGAAAACTGAAAATAATATATTACATGTACGCTAGTATATAAATATCGTTGGTATAGCCCTAAAAATCTGGCTATACAGTTACGACAGTTGAGTGAATAACGGTTTGTGCGCTGAGCGGGCCCGGAGTATTTCATTAATTCAATTGAACAGCTATTGGTTTCCTCCGTTAATTTACAATTGGATTAGGTATCAATTTGGGGCACTAATTAGCGGGTAATTACGCAAATGTAATATTAATAATATTGTGTATTGCCATGAGGGGATATAATTTAATATTCCTAATATAATTTTAATGTGCCCTTCACATGGGTATTTAATAATGTAATAATACTATCTTCCGTATCATAACTAACGTCATCACCAATTTTTGTAACTCAAAATATATGGAATTGTAGGTTATACTGTTTCCGAACGTAAAATTTGATCGTCGTCGTTAGAATATTGTAAGAAACAATTAAAAGATGTTCAGGACAAAACAGTCCTTACTCAAAAATATAAAAATATGTTTGACTATGCAAATGTTTGCTACCCGGATTAGACAGTAACCCTGCATAACAAATTGGAACGGATCCAAAATATGTGTGCAAGATTTATCTTCAGACGTAAATTTGACCACGTGTCCCAATTTCGCGCATAAATGGTTGCCTGTCCACACGCGTAGACATTTTTAGTAATTTCTATTCTATTATTTACGCCACCTTACCTTACACAAAGCTTTATTTGTCACTCTTGGTTCACGCCGTTCCTTTCACTTCTCCTGACACGCTCATTTTAGATATATCACATGCCTTCGACATTTACGCCAACTCTTTTGCAATGAATTTGAATTCCCTCCTTGAACCTATTGGACATCAGTTTCTCTTGCTTCTTTAAAACCATGTGTCCAGAAACACTTCCTAACTCCGAAGTTTCGTGATTTCTCTCTTCATTCAAAGCCAAAGTCAAATAATTATTTATTCCATTGGTGAAATTTTACATTTGAAAATGTCATTTTCAAAGTTGCTGCTCGTTCACTGTACTGACCTCCCTGAGAAGAACGAACAAGACTTATGTCGTCTTTCCATACATCTCAATCTAACATGTACTCTTCAATTTTGTAATGAATTTTCAATTAAAATGCTTTTAAACTTGGAAATGATAATCTCTTGATACACGGTCCGGAATCTTATTGTAAAAACGTATACTTTAAGTTGTTTTATGACGTATACAGTTCCCCAAAAAAGAATCGTTTACTTTAGTTAAACGAAACCGTGGTACTATGAGTTTGGCCCTCTCTGGTTTAATTAAGATATTATACAGGTAAGGTTAAGATTTTTAAATTATATGAATAAACTTGGGTCCCCGCGACAAGGTGCCGAAAATGCTGGCAGCGTTCCCCCTTTGTATTGCTGTGCTGATGCGTTGGGCAAGGTAGCTGCCGGCATCGTTTGGCCTTTGTTCTAAGGTTAATATTATGAATATCTTCTTTCTTAATGAAATTGAGTATATTTTTAAGGACACAAAATATTTGAGTAAATGAACTGTGATGCCACAGTTATGATACCAATCTCCTGAAACTTTTCTCTGAGTGAAACCCGAGAATCTAAACGATACACAGAACGAATCGCTCGTTTTTGCAACACAAATATGGTTTGTATATCTGCCGCTTTTATTTCCTTATTACATTTAGTCAACAATTCTATCCTAAAGTTGTTTGGAAGAAATTGTTACTTAGCAATAAAGTCGCCTGATATACGTTACTTTATTAAGTCATACTTACCTTGCTATTTTGCGTGGTTATTGTCGTTTTTAATGTGGAATACAAAATTTATTCATTGTCACAACATCACAATTTATATAATACAATAAATATCAAACGGTCATATTATGACCGTTAAAACAATAATAATTAATATAAAAACAAATAGTACAACTAAAAAGAAATATTGTCAAAATGTAACGACGTCCAATAAAAAACAAGATCGGAATTTTATCGAAAGAATTCCTTTAAAACGGTAAAATTCGTTGTCTAATAAAGAAAGAAGTTTCATTCGGGTGGAAAGCATTTCGTTGTTTGTAGCACTTTTGAGATAGATGTTCATAGAATCAGAGCCCGATTACTCGCGGGTTTCTCATTGCGAGTTCGGCACGGTGGGAAACGGATTTTAGTTTTCCCACGCTTCGTAACGCTCCGGCTCCGCCCTCCAACTTCGTTCATGAGAGTTTCACGTGCGTTAACGATTATGTAAACGAAGTCAGTCAATTATACACTATTATCCGTAATACTTTCAAGTTTTAAAAAAATATGTAAATAAAATGCCTGTTGTTAAAACAATACTACCTTGTTATTATCACACGCTTGTGCGTCTTTTACACTATTAACAGATTAACTACATGTTTGCCGCATATCTGATGCGGGAAGTCGTTGTCAATTTCATGCAATAGACGTCTCGTCTGGTAGCTGATATACGGTGTATTGCGCGTACAGTACAACCACAGTATATTATAACACAAGTAAGCCAACTCCTGCCTATTCGATGCATCAATGCCTACGTTTAGCTTGGAGTGTAGGGTTGTTACATTATTATTTTAGTTGAACCTACAGGTTGTAAATCTAATTTGAAAAAATTAGGGTATTCATCATAGTGCTCTAGTGTATTGAAGTAACCTTTTACTAAATGCAGTAATGATATTTTATACCAACATCGCGGTTAGGTAACTCGATTATGAGATTATGATTATAAAATAGAAATAAAATGTTGAACAATTACGAATTTGAGGCACTCTCGTTCAAACAACAATAATTATGGACACCAATAAACACTATTTAAAAAATAAAATAAAAATAAAAGGACTACATTCTTCAACACTACAACGATACATAAAAAACTTAAAATACAAGGCTGTGTTGAAGAAAACAGCCTCAGCAATTTACTGGTTTTCAGGTTTCACTTTGTACATAATTTGATATGATATTTTAACGCTTCAATTTTATATTGAATTGCGCTTGCGATGACCCGCACTATGCAACGTGAGTGCACTACGAGATTATGCGAATGTGTGCGTCCGTACAAGGCATTAGGTTAGCGTGCACACATATAAGCCGCCACCTATCCTACTTGTCTTATAGTACAATAATGAATTTAGGATGCACTTCAGACTTCCATCTTTTTGTAGCGCGTTTATGATGTTTGCTGACTAACGCGTCGACACAATGTCTGCGCTATTATTTGAAAGCAAAACGCTACGTTGCTAAATTGCATTCGTCTCAGTACAAACGGCATCCTGAGCAAATTGGTAGATGGGTGGAAGTCCCCAATGCTGGGGCGGCGCTAATTACACTTGAATGAGATCGTCATATTGATTAAACTCTACTGCTCATTTGTAAGGCAAGAGAAAATGAGCAAGAAAATCTAGGGGTTGTTCTTTAAAAATATGTATTTGTACAAATTTATCCATTTACAATATTTATTTCAAACATCATAGACTGCTGGCAATTCGTAGTCACTTGTCCTTTGACATTGGCGAGGTACGTTGTCCTCCCACATACTAAATATCTACCTAATTATTTTAATATCAACTCTAGCCTAATACGGTGTTACTAACAAATATTATGGATTGTAAATGTCTGACATAAATAGTTATTATTATGTGTCATTTTATTCCTATTACTATAATATTTAAAAAGTTTAACGTATACAAATACCGTTTAACTTTGTTGCTAAATGAAATTTTTCAGCATATGTGATAATGAAATATTTTTTATAATGCCAAGTGATGGGATGAACAAGTCGCGCACCTGGTGGTAAGCGACACGGCTGTCCATAACAGTTGCAGTGCCGCTCAGAACTTTAAGTCGCAAAGATCCGAGGGGCACTGTTACTGCGCCCGTCCCCAGAGACGACAGTTGACAAGTCCCATGTGCCTGTAATTTCACCAGCATCCCTTCAAAACCTGAACGCAGTAATGTGAACATTACTGCTAGGCGGCAGAAATAGATAAGCCATTCCAATCAAGTCCATTTGAACTAATCTTCAAACCGGAGTGCACCATGAGCTGACGTCTAAAGTCGTTTTGGGGGTAGAAATAGGTAACAAAGGGCTCTACTGCTAGTAAAGTACGTAAATAGCTGTATTAATTCTAGTATATAATCATATATGTATTTAGTATCCTCGCGATGTTGGCTATCGAAGTTCCGGAACTTTCTGTTGTTAGAACTAATAAGATTTTTCACGTCTTAGCTGGCAAGGGTAAGAGTTATTTTACGGCCAGCTCTAAGTAAGTATGTATAGCCATAGCTATAGATGCATAGACGTTATGTAGGATTGAGTAATTTTATCTTACGTTTATTTGGTTTGTTTTGTTTGCCCGAGGGAACGAGGCTTCCTTTACTGCCTCTTCGTAGTTTGTCTCTTGTGTACCATGTACGCACATAACGTAACATTGAGGCACTAATAAACTAGGCTCAACGTCGATTGGCAACCGAAACGCAGCAGTCCTTCATATATTTTTTTGTTATTTTTCTTTTTTCACAGTTCTGTACAATTGCGCACGTAATGTTGTGGACTTTGATCTCAATCGGTTTCGAAATTCAAAATTTTTATCTATTTTATTTTCATAATATACAGGTAAGGTACAATAAAAGCTGAAATACTAGAAAGTAAAACTAGGATTCAATTATATGAATAAAATTGGGTCCCCGCGGCAAGGTGCCCAAGTTGCTGGCAGCGTTCCCCCTTTGTATGGTTATGCTAATGCGTTGGGCAAGGTAGCCGTCGGTCCTCGGGTTTCCCAGACAGTCTATTAATTTTTTGGATAAAATTTTGTTCAGATAAAGGGTACCGGGACCTCACGGGCCAAGGGTTTTCGACTCCAAAGACTGTAAATAGGTAGTCGGAGCCGAGGTCCTGGTACTCATTACTTTTTAATCTTTCCGCCAGTTCAACTGCGGAGCCAACCCTTTTGCTAGTGTGCTGGAGATGGGATAGGGCAAATGTGTCGGCACACGTGGCGTCCCACACCAGTGCCCGGCCCATACTCCAAGGGATGAGAGTCATTCCGTCCGGGCGTTTACCATGTGTTCGCGACATGCCGCTTGGCTCGAGTATAGCGGGCACATTTACCGTGGCTAAGACTTGAGGGCTGCATGCTAGGAGATACGGCCGGCGCTCAGATGGCAGGAAAGACCGTGGTGACCCAGAGAACTTACGTCTTTGCCGTAAGGACTGGACGTTTATGGTTTTGTTACGACATGTAACATTGTATTTTTGGGTGTGCCTGCCGTTAAACAATAGTAGATAATAATAAAAAACGATTTAAGCGTGAATACAAAAAACATCTTTTGTCAGAGCAGATGTGTCTCAGTACTTAGATATTTCCCTAATCTAATAATGCGTTTGATAGCTGTAAAACCTGAATTTCCGTACCTATATATATTCATATTTGGTGGCTATTGTTATAATTTAATATTATATTTGTAAACTTACATTATTATTTATATTGCTTACCTTAATTACTTACACTATTTGCTTTACATCTTACACTTTTGCTTGATATATATATGTATAGTATTTAGAGTTAGGTATATATATTTGCGTAGCATGGCTTACTGGGCTGTGATCGCTTACCATATGGTACTGGCAGAAAACCAGCACTGTTTGACTTCTCGCGGTCTACAGTATTTATGCTGAGTCAGGGCCATTTCAGCACAAACTATAGTCATAGGTACACTAAAATTTTATCAGTTCTTATAGTATTTGTTTGTTTTTCTCACAGTATTTGTCTTTCTCGCAATATGTGTTTTATATGAATGTGTATAAAATTAATAATGAATGTTCTATGTGCTTTTATGTTATACTCTGTGATGTGATTGTAAATGTTTTGTTTCTGTGTGTATTTGTGCTGAATAAACGTGTTATCTATCTATCTAATGTTTAATGTTTGGTATCATTAGCATTGTAATCCCAATGGTTTTATTTCATCTACACGATCCCGTCCTGATTAATCTTCTTTGTTCTAATCGTGTTTGAGAATAAGTTGTGTTAATGCGTTGTGCTAATTAAAAATAGGATTTTTATTTCACATTTTGGGACATGAAATAGTTCAACAAAATATAGTTTCATCAATAACTGGTCTGGTTTTTAAAAAAAATATTAAGAAGCGAAGACTTAACACATGATATTTTTAATTTAAGAGGGAGCATGCCAAAAAAGTTTTGACGTTGGCTCCGCCCAAATTTGTGAAACAAATATATGCCTGAAGTTCGCGTGACATGCGACAGGAGATGTTGAATTTTGCGCATTAAAAGTACCAAATTCGTTTTAGCGGAATAACTCTAAAACTAAAGGGATTAAAAAAAATCTGTAGTGACAGTTCTCGATCATGCATAAATATAATTAATTATCTAATTTTTGTCCTAATAACCTGTAGCATTTCGAGGATGAACCGAAAAAATGTGAAAATTAGAGGTCATTTCGTGATTTATGTATCGAGGAAACTTTATTGTTTTATGTTTCTGATTCTATGATGAATATATCGCGTAGTTACTCATACAATATTTTATTTTTAACTTTAAAGTGGATATACCCCTCTAAAATCAAATCGAAGATTAGAAATTTTTCCTCTGCTCCCTCTTAATAAATGGTTCTCTACTCGTGTGTAGGCAATATTTTATTTTCATTGTATATAACGATGTTTAAGTCTCCAACCCGCATTGAGTCAGCATGACCCATTATGGCCTAAACCCTCGCCAGAGAGGAAACAAGTGTTCAGCACTGTGACGTATAAATGGATGATGATGTTCACGACACTCGTGAATATTATGGTATATGGTAGTATACACATACTACTATAATATTTATCTGTTTTTTGTGAAATACTCTAGTCGTTTGTACAAAGATCAAACAAACACTGAAAAATTCCTTCGATCCAACTGTACTCAAACCAGTGACTGTAGCGACGTTGAGGCAAACGACGCTGGTTGGAGTCCTCGCATCGAAGGAACTTTTCTTTGTATTTGTTCGATTTTAGTATCTTCATCATTCTTCAAGCAACTGCATTGAAAAAATTCTTGAGATATTTTTCTTTCCGATGTAATTATATTTAGTGGATTGTATACTCACCTAATAGAAACTAGGATCATGGCGAAGATCAGGTATTTGCCCAGCAGGGGCACGACGAGTGAGGTGGGGGGGATGATCTCCACCACGAGCAGGAAGAACACGTGGAGGCTAATCAGGATCGATATTGACAGCGTCACCTGAACAAAATGTGTCTGTTATACGATTGTTTTTAATCTTGTACGTCAGTCATAACAAATTGTAAACTGTATTTTTCGCGAAGAAACGGTTTTTCAATATGCATTACCTAATAAGACCGCCAAGTCGCTGCGGCGCGCAAGGCGTGCAGCGGGGCGGGTACCGGTCGCGGCCGAAACGACGCGGCGGGCCCTGGGCTTCGGAAGCTCAACACTTATTTAAAGAGTTAGGTCACCGGCTCAGAGACAGGTTACGATCACTGCTCTAGGTCAAGGTTGGTTCAGCAGGTGTCCATTGCCACCCAGCGAGGTACTGCTGCCAGTATAGTAGGACCTTTTGAGCCAGGAACAATATAGGGTGGATTACAAATTTTTGACGAAATTTGTTGTAAATCCCTATTTAACTGCCTCCGTGGCTTAACGGTTACCATGCCGAACTGCCACGCAGAGGTCCCAGGTTCGATTCCCGGGCCGGAAGAAATGTTTGTATGGCTTACATTTATTTCTCTCGTGAGTTTGGGTGTAATTTGTGGTTGTCTATGTGTGTGTCCATGGCACCCGCGACACAGGGTTCCCTAGTGCGGGGTTTTGTTGAGTGTGTGCGTTATTTATTATTTATTTCTATTTTAAATATTGTTAAAATTAATAATGTTTACAGCGTGCGTTTACAGTGGTCAAGCGGAGCGTTGTAGTAAGCTTGTACGATAGCTGACTTAACATATCTAAATGCGTTAAACTGTTTTCGATAAAGCATTTGAGATGGACATTATGGAATGGAAAGATATTGATATTTAGAAGAAAATGCTTTTTTAAGGTATGACTTATTTAATGAATGTATAATTTTGAACGACATTATGGCACGATACTATTTCAGAAGGATCACATTTGCAAATAAAATATGTATATATAACTGTAGTAATACAACTGACTCAAACAGACCCACTGTACGAGATTGATTATACGAGCGCCCTCACGAGGTCCTGGACATTGGCTTGAGTTGAATATGATATTGTGGTATTTCTGATCATAAAAGTTGAAAAGATATACTAGAAGTTATTATTTTGTTTTCAAACAAAATAAAACAATCTGTGTATCGTAACCTGCGAAGATGCTTGCCTTTATTCGGCTGACTCTGATTGATCAATACATTCAACGTTCCGCTAAAACTAGTTGCATGCACGCTACACGCATCAATGCATGCCCAATGAACGGCCCGCTGCACGCCCTAATTTGCGGTCTAAGGGTTGAAATATGAAATTGCCCTTCTTTCAAGATAATTGAAATAAAAAAAGAAACATTATAGAAATCACCATTTATTTAATCAAAATATACAGCCATGATATATTATTAATACAATAATCTGCCAACTTGCAATCCACAAATTCTTGGAACTTCATTTAAGTGCTTCAAATGAAATGAATTGTTTACTTATAAATAATTATCTAAATTGTGGAGAAGTGGTACTCTTCAGGTACTTCGGGGTGCACGACAGGAACCTCCCTGCTCGACGTACCATTCCTTACACCGATTGGCATTTCCTTTCACCAAGATGGTAATCATTATAGTGTATGCCATCGGTACCTTAAGAAGCAGAAGACAAGTTCTTCAGGGTATCATAGCAGGCGGAAAAGCTATAGACGTTATCGTGAAGAAGTAACGATGAATATCGTTTGGCCAAACCTGGTTGCTTCTCTGCGAGTTTTGCCATCTTCGACCACTTTTCTTCCCAATAGCGGTCAGCTGCAAATCTAAGGAAGTTACGGTGATTTACACTGCGACTGGCGGCCAAACATAATCAGTTTTTGATTATGGTACGGTCAAACGTGCAACACAGTACAATAAAAAATTAATTGTGATACGGTCATGGTTTTTCGATTCTAGAAAGGTGATCGTATCAATCGATCTAAAACTACTTCGTCTTTGTGTCTTAATTAAGACAGTGCAAAGTTCAACGCGCGTCTCTTGTTGTAGTTCGGACAATTCTTGCAGTATCCATTTCTTATTTTCCTGTCTATACCAGTAAATTTTGTATTTTACTGATTTTCACAAAATTATCAGTATTGTAAATGTACTTTCTCAAGTATGCTCAAAGCAAGCAGCTTATTCTTTCTAACTTACGTTGAATCGGTTGAACAACAACATGCAACTTATTATTATTCACTACAAGTTTTGGTTGTTCACGAGGTTTATTTGCCAAATCAAAAGCGCACAATGCATTTATCAGTCGTATCCGCTACATACACGTCGTTAACTTCACAAAGTTATCCCCGAATGCTAAATTAACCAAAACGGAAACAAATAAAAACGTCAAAGTTTTAAATTTATTAGGAGCTTTTAAATCTTCTAGTCTGAACCTCATACTATAACAATTTTATTTAATTCCATTTACCGCTCTGGTTGGGTCAGAAGGTGTCCACTGCCATCCAGCAAGGTAACTGTGCCAATATGATGGGAGCTTTGAGCCAGTTAGATAAATACAAGGCGGGATTTCTTTTTAAGTTGGACGTAAATTTTCCACGAAATCTATTGTTTTAGTGCCTATTGACAAAGCCTGGTCTGGTGATGATCTTTCGGTTTTACGGTATTTTTAATTTTAGTAAAGCAAAAGTAATCAGGTAAAAACCTTGTAGTATATTTCTCTGAATTCATAATGTTTGTTTACCATAATGTTTTAATCTCGTTGTCGCAGTTCAGTGGATTTGTCATATTCATAATTTTCTAATACGTCGAAAATAACCGTCAATACGTCAACCGACATACATTTTTGGCCTTATCATCACGTATCAATGCTTACATATGTACACCTGCGCGTTCAAATATGTTCCACCAAAAATGTGCACGTGAAAAAGGGGCCAAGTTCAAGAATTTGACATAAGAATTTTTTTTATTTCTTTTTGAATAAATGGAAATAAAGTCTTGCGAAAATATTACTATTTTGCTTAAAAACCTTATTTTGTAAAAACCGCTTTTCCATGTGAAACATATCCATAACTTGACTGTTAAAAACATTGGTGCGATTTCACAAACGTGAACTTTGCAAATTACCACCCGCAATTTTCATCTATTTCTCTTTATGCACTGTCACTATTGTAATATATTTCTGTGGGTAAGTTGAGGTACCTTACAAATTCCGACTATGGCGTTCTAGTAACGAAGACAAATTGTGTCAGATCGCGGGGAAAAATACTTTAAGGTCGCTTTGCAGCAAAGTGTACTTGATACACGTTCATTAAGTGCAAACATTAACCCCTTAAAATTGCACAATAAGGTACTGTTACCTGTGTATAGAAAGGAATGAGGCCCGATGGCTAAATTAAATGCTAGTGGACTGTAAATTAACTTATTATATTCGGGAAAAAAGGAAATAACATGAATGAATGAATTGCACAAAATTAGCGACGCGTGGGCCGGCGGCGGCGGTATCGTGATCGATTATTTTCTTTTTTAATTTTATTGGCCACGTCCTGCGCGATGCGTGGGCAGTGTTGTTGTGTCTGTGCTTGACAGAGTAAACTAAAAATTCTTATTTCACAATTAAGTGTATTGAATGTTAGGATGTTTCACCACCATGCTATTCAATTATTTTTTTGTGAAATTATTCCACTAGTTTGTTTTAATTATTAATACAAACATCGAACACGGAAAAAATTGCTTCGACCCGGCTGAATTCGAACCAACGTCTCCTAGCAAACCTTTTCTTCTTAATCCATGTGAATTCTCGACAGAGGCGCCGTCTTTCTTATTTTTTGTTATTTTTACACTCCTATACGTACATTTGAACATTTTCCCCACCGACTTAACATAATAATATGACCTGAATTATCTCAAATCATACATCGAAATTCAACATTTACGCTTCGTGACGACTTGTAGAATTGTATTTTTATGTAAGTTTAAAATGTGATGCGTATTGGTTGACGATCGGTCGATATACAATAATTTCGTTTGTAGATTGTGCAATAAAGTAGATGTCAATAAACCTTCTCTACAATGATAAGCTAAGTCTTAAGTTTGGTAGATAGCTCGAGGGCAACCAGGTGGACTCGATCCAATGCTTGTTATGTATCCAGATTTGCGAACACCTATTCCATCAGGTCAACGCACTTTTATTTGCAATGGAAACTTGCGTTATGTGTATTTCGACGCGACCATTCATTAATATTATATTTTACCCTAATTATAAAGCACTTTTGGACCTAACGTTCCCAACTTAACGTACTTTAAATTATTTACGTAAGAAATCTTTTGTCGAAATTTATAGTAACTCTCATGTTTTTTTTACCAACCGACACGCCTATTCATAACAGTTCCAGTGCCACTCAGAGCTTTAAATCGCAAACATCTTAAGGGCACTGCCAAAGCGCCCGTCACCCTGAGACATAAGTTAACAAGTCCCAATGTGCCTGTAACTTCACCAGCACCCTTACCCTTTCAAACCGGAACACAGTAATGCTTACATTACTGCTTTTCGGCAGAAATAGGTAAAGTAGGAGAATATCCCTGTACGAACTGTTTCACAAGGAGCTCTCTGCTACTAAATGTCTATTTTACTTCCACAGCGGCCACCCCTGTAATTTGCTGGAATCTGAAATTTCAATTCTAAGAACACGCTCAGCAGGCGGAGAATAAATACTCTTCCTATTTTGATCACATCTTTACATACTAATATAGTAAACAAACTCATTGCATGTCTCAGGTTATAACTAATGCAATGTAACGGTTCCAAGTGCTTTAGTGCAAGAAAATTGCTACAAATGGTGAGTGTCTTAGAATAATAACGCATAGAAACCTAGTCCGCACACGCTAAGTCAGGCAAATTGAAGTGCGCTCAATAGGTCTACACGAGCGGGCGGGTCTTCAGTGCTCAAGGTCAACTTGTACCGCGAACAGATCAAGAATTTTAGCTAAAAATGACGAAATGTGCGGTAAATGAGTGTAAAAATACGTCAAATAAACATAAAATAGATACTAACATCACATTCCACAAGGAAGTAACGCGTTTCAACTTGTATTTTTATATAAATATTCACTACAACCGAAAATTAACCTACTACTAAAACTAGCCTACATGAATTTGATTTTTGCCTCACTTGTGACAGTTCGTTTGATATGAAACTTTCATTCTATGCGTTATTATTCTAAGGTTAGTGTATTATAACACAGGGTCAATGAGTCGTCTTTTTCTCTGTACTTTGGCCGACACACTGCCTAAATATTTTCGTAATTAGTAGAGGCGTTACTTCACATCGGGACAGTTACTTCAGCTACCAAGCGCAAGTCCGGTCGTGTAAGGAGTACTGCTGCCACTTATGATGGTTCTGCTAAATACCAACTGGCCACCTGGAATTCAATCGACAAGCGTGTCAAGAGGCTTATAGGTGACTCGGATTTAGTAGTGGCGAAGCTGCAAGGCTTTAAACATCGTCTTAAAATTGCCTGTTTCTTGGTATACTACAGGATATATCACGGAGAGAGTGCGAGTGAATTGCACGAATTAATTCCACCTTCACCTTTACATCATCGGGGGACCAGACGTGGACTGGGGTTCCACCCTTATATTGTATATATTCTCAGGATTCGCACAAAGCATTTCGCTGCCACAGTTATATGGCGTGCGTCCAGGGAGTTGAATTACCTACCTGCGGACTTGTTCCCCGAACGAGAGTGAATAGTTATTATTTTGGTGTGCATGCTATATCGTCGATCTCATCGTCACTTTACATCAGGTGAGATGGAGGTCAAATGCTCACTTATTTTTTTGTATAAACGAAAAAGTATGAAAAAGCAAGGTGAAAATAAAATGCAGAGTTTGACGACGACGACGATCAATACGTTACCTGTTGAGATTAGAGCGATTACGGGAATAAATTTCAAGCGTCTCTTCCTCGCCTCACTGCCTGACACCCGCGCAATAAACGCCTTACGCTCTTTGATTAAATTGTACGTTGATCTTTACAAACCCCTTCGCCGTTGAGAAGTAGCAATAAGTACACTCGGAATTGAAAATATTTATTTCAAAAACGTGAGCAATAACTTTATATTGTGAAGGAGAAGTGTACTTTTAGTGCACCGTAATAAAGAGCCGTGCTGTTGAAAAACAGTGTTAAGTATACTCATTATTATGCAATGTTTATTTTGAGAACTGTATAGACATGTTTGCGTTGTAAGATGCCATAGATCTTTGATCATAGTGGACCCTTGCCGTCGAAAAACATACATAAACACGCTAGTAACTGTGAAATGTCTCGGCAATGATGAAATTTCATAGACAAAGGTGCTGCCGCAAAACATTTTGTCGTTAAAAAATAAATCAAATTTATTTATGGAACTCTAGATATAAATAGAGGCAATAAAGACTTTAAGTCTTCCTCGTTTGTTACGTAATCTTTTGATGTACAGAATAGAGTACACTCTTAAAGAAATAAATTGTTTTAAGAGCCGCACAGATAAATCAGCTATACAACATTAATGACGTGTAAACTACGTCATTGAAAAATGCGGTGAAAAAAAGTTAAGTTTTTCTTTTCATCTGTGGATTGAAGGAGAAATTTTCACATGTTTTTGAAGGGTTTTGAACCAACTTCGAAACCGCTACCACGGCATTAGGTTTCTTTTATTTTATTTTTATTATTTAAAAACTACAAACACTGCCAGCAAATATATTTCTCTCAACCAAATTAGGAAAATACAACTTTTACAGCAGTTTCTGTTTCTTATTTTTTTATTGTAGCAAGCTTTTGTTTATTGTGGTAAGCTACACGCATCAAAGCTTTAAAGTCCTTCACTGGACGGACCTTTCACAAGGAACTCTACTGCTACTAATTTGTATTACTTTAGTTTGTTAAATTGGATATATTATAAAATTCTAAGCTAGACAATTGTAAAAATTAATCACCATTGTAACGTCGAATAGAGGTACAAATTGCGTGAATAATCTGAAATTGGCCGATCCTTTTCACCGTCAAATCCGTTAATTAAACTATAGGGATTCTCTTTGTGCCGGTATTTCAATATCGCGTTCCTGGAATACGTGTTGGAGGTTCGAAAATCAATTGTTTCATTCCATTTGAATTGCTCGTGATGGCGGCAACAATTATACATCTATACATACATATACTTCACGCCTTTTTCCCATCGGCGTAGGCAGAGACAACAGTCTTCCACTTGCTACGGTCCTGACACACATCTTTCGCCTCATCAACACGCATCAATGCTTTCATACACGCTCGTCGGTTAAGGGTACTCTTGACCTGGCCCTCCTTTAGGATGGCCTCAATTTGGTCATGATACGTTTTCCTTGGTGGGCCCATACCAACTTGCCCGCTCACACTCGCCTTATAAATCTGTTTCGTCACTCTTCTTTCATTCATTCTCTCTACATGTCCGAACCATCTAAGCATCCCTTTCTCTACCTTTGTCACAATATCTTCTTCCACGCCGCAACACTCCCTTATCACACTGCTCCATAATTTATCCATCCGAGTCACTCCAGCCATACTACTCAAAGCTCTCATTTCTACTGCATTAATTCTACTTTCATGCTTTCTGCCAAACCCAACACTCTCTACCATACATAAGTGTAGGAACCAGCCCCCCCTCCCCCCCCATGCACAGCCAATCGTGCCTTTTTAGACATTTTCTGGCTGCCCATTAATTATATATCTATATATGAGAAAAAAAATCTTTGTCAATGACAAGCGATACTATAGTTTGGACAGTATATTTCCCATTTATTTTAGACATTTTTGTAGAGACTGATACCTAAAGGAGTTAGTTAGGATTTGGAAAAGTACGTTATCACGGCCTATATTTCCAGGCATCACGAATAACGAAACCCGACTCATCTAAATAAATACGTTTTATTTTCGTGGGATTGATTATCTGTGTCGTATAAACATACACTGCTCTCGCACCCTCACCGCAGAGATATCAAAAACAGCTTTATTCTCCAAGTCTAAAGAATGCTTTTATTAAACAGCTGACGAAGACACACCAACACAATCGCAAAGTAAAGATATTGATTGATGGCCGTCAAAGCACCCGTCGTTTGATATTCAGAGCTCACCGTTGGAGCCAATGATGTAGGTGTAATTTTTCATGGCACTAACGAGTATGGTGCTTTATTCGCGCCATTTATTAACGGGCAATAGGAAATTAATGATACGAGCTATTAAGGCCTTGTGGTTAGCGAATATCGTATTTTGTGTAAGATTTTTACGATCTGACACTGACATTCTTACACTAGCGTCACACTACATTTATGTTTATTATTTAAGAATAGTAATTTCTTTATGAAAAATAGTGACAGGCATAACATTAATACGAGGAATAAAAATAAACTAGCTGTTCTTGATACTCCCCTTCACAAAGTCACAAATTCATTCATTTCAAAACTTTACACTAATGATTATTTATACAACTTCTGCGTACTTGGATGACAAAAATTCATGGTAGTAATCTGTTTAGCTCATGGAGGTAGTTTCGATCTCTGATGTTTGATACGCAACAGTTATTTGATAAGCAAGGCTGCATAACCTGAGCAAGAGAAAGAAGCTAAGATTGAATCACGAGCGAAACGCGTAGTTCAAAAATTGAATCCTGAGCGTAGCGAGAGTTTAAAGGCACGAGAAAACACACAACTTTTCACCTCACTATAGCGAGGAAAATGGTAGATGAAAGAAAAACAGTTGAACTATAACAAATCAGTTTTTCATCACCGCTAGATTTAGACTCGCTCATGTTTTGTTTCTTTTCAATTTATTACAGTACAATGCAATACAAAGTATTGAAATTGAAGTGATTAAAATGAAAATTTGAAAAAAAAACAGTTTTGGTTTGGGTGCGTTCTGAATTTACACCATATACGTTTACTTCTTTTTTGTATTATAATTTTATGTGATTAAAGAAATTCTTTTAGTTCTTCGACAAATTAAAATAATCCAATAAAACAAAATTAGTGTTATCGTTGTCAATTTGGTGTCAAATTATTGACATTCCTATTACTATTATTATTCCTATTATTAAATAGGAATAAATTATACCAACGGATTATAATGTTATATAAATACTTAATGTACTTATGACGAATCGCGTTCGGAACGCATCACTATTTTTTTTAGTCAAAAGAAAAAGTTTATCTTCGGATGCGTTCTGAATTTGCATCTCATCATTTTTTATTCTTGTATGTACTTATAATTTTGTGTGATTATTGAAATTCTTTTAGTTCTACGACGAATTAAAATAATTGAAAAACAAAATTAGTCATCGTGGTCAATTTAATATCAACCATAATAAGAATAAAATGTACCAACTGATCTAAATTACATAAATAATGTACGACAAATCACGTAGTTGAACGTGTCATTATGATTTTTTTTTCATTGAAGGAAAATGTTAGGTGCACCCATACTAAATCTACGGGTACACCACAGTCCATCGTCAGGTTCGAATTTCAAAAACCTTTTCCACGCTAGCGTGCAAAAAGCGCTTTTGCGCGCAGATTTCTAATGAGAAAAAAGGCCTTTCCGAGCTAATGAGGTGAAAAATATATTGTAAATGTTGAATGGGTAAAAATGTTATTTACAAAGAGCAACCCCTAGAGTTTCTTGGTCATTCTTCTGCGGTAGAGTTTAACCAATGTAGCAGTAGAGCTCCTTGTGAAAGAGTTCATCGAGGGAAGTACTGTCACCTTACCTATTTCTGCCGCCAAGCAGTAATGTGAGCATTACTGCGTTCCGGTTTTGAAGGGTAAGGGTGCTGGTGAAATTACAGGCACATGGGACTATCCAACTTACGTCTCAGGACGATGGGTGCAGAGGCAGTGCACCTCAGACCTTTGCGATTTAAAGCTCTGAGTGGCACTGCAACTGTTATGGACAGGCGTGGCATTTACCATCAGGCGCACGACTTGTTCGTCCCATCACTTAGCATTATAAAAAAAAAGTGACGATTTCAATTGTAATAATGCTTACCTATGAAATGAAGATTATTTTGATTTGATTGGATCTTTAGTTAATTTGCGTAGGCGCCGAAACTAGGTCTTACTTGGTGAATGTAATGGCAGCACTTTGATTCGATTTTTGATGTACTTGGACACTGACAGCTGTGATCGTCTACACGTGGAGCCAAATAAGGAATAAAAATAATTAATAAGACCATAGTGTGGACGGTTTAAACTGACCAGCACACGGTAACGCGAATTTGGTGTTTACTGTATTTGTCGTATCTTCAAACATGATAAATACTTTGTCACACATGCCATTTACACATGGTCATTGTTTGCCAAATATATCAAATACGCAAATACAAATAGCCCTGTGAAGTGTCACATATCAATGATAAGTGTGGTAGGTACTTTTGAGATCAATTCGCAAACGACTCAATTGGACTCTTGGGCCCTATCTCGTTACAGTAAACGTACTTGAAAAACTTCCTCGCTGCCGTGTACCACAAATAACGTGTCGTATAATGATCCTGTTTTCCGCATGTTTAGAGCTCATAATGACCTTGTAAAGATTTGGATATTTTTTCACAGAGTTGCTATATTTTTTTTTATATTTGGAAGAAAAAACTGAATGTCTTGGATGCTTGAACATCCGACCGTGACCACTAAAACGATTTGTACTTTTTTAATAATTTTCTTCTTATACATAAGAAGAGTTTATATGTAGTACCGTAATTTGCAAGTACCTTCATTTATTACATTATATAATATAAGTTGCGCGTAGTTGTCACAACACTGCAAATTATTTGTAATGCGTGTTATCTTTATTAATATTATTACGTATTTTTTCCAAATATAAATGTAAGTAGAGCATGCACACTTAAATAATGGCTATTAACTCTCTCTTTGAAAAGGCACAAGTTATAACGTCCAGGGAACAATTCTGCAAACAGGAAATTCCACCCGATACCCGTTCACCATATAAATGTGGAAGCGTAACGCTTCGTGCGAATCTTTGGAATATCCATAATATAGGGGTGGAAAACAAGTCTACGTTTACTCCCCTGGTGATGGACAGGGGAAGGCTAAATTAAATCGTGAAATTCCTAATAAATATATAACCAACAGGTATGCGAATGTAATTTACTTTTATATTTCTGAAGTTGCATAAAGCCAACCAACTAATACCCTTCATTCATTGATTTCTTTGCAAAACATAAGAGAAAATATTTTAATGCTTTCTAAGATTCTTGTATCCTAAACTCAGATGGACGCGTAGAACCTTTTTTTTATATAAGAAATATGATAAACTGGCGTCTTAAAAGGAAAACGCTGGAGTTGCTTTTCTTGCTGACTATTTTTTACTTTTAATAATCGTAAATGGTATTGGATATAACTATAACCAAGAACGAGGGTTGATTGGTAGAGATCGCAGAACCGATCCACAAGCCGATTCCGAGCCAGGAATCAGGTCCAGACCGGGTCTTACCTTGCTTTTAAATTTTCCGTACTGACCCAAGAAAAACGTAGAAATACTATAAAATTAATAACGTTTTATTAAAGTAATGTGTTATTGTTATTGATACGAAGACCGAACAAACACGAAGAAAAATTCAATTTCCACCACTGACGCGTAATATGAAACGTAATTTTCGCTATTATTACATAGACGGAAAGCCTATTCTGACCAGCTTAATGCATTTCCGTGTCGGTAAGTGTGGTGACACACCGAAGGAAACAGTGGTGTTACGGGGGTCTTGAAATAAAATATAAACTACTGGTAGTGGTTATAATTTAAATACACTTTTTGCCTTCTTATGACCAACAGTCGATAATAATCTGGTCGTTCCGCCAAAGTGACACCCTGTTGTAGGAACTTATTATTTTAAATAGTTATATACGTAATATATAATTTATGGTCAATTTAGACGAACATTTGTAAATTAATATGTGAATAAATAGAATTAAGTATTATTCCATGTTACATTTTATAATTAGGAATGGACTACGTTACTATGGTGTAGGCTGAACGTCGAAGATGTGTATTGTGGTTTGATAGTGCATGTGTGTTGATATCGTTAAAGTACGATTATTTAAATGTAATGCGGTCAGATTTATTAAAAATCATGATTCAATTAATTTTACAGTTCATGTCGCCCGGAGCCGTCATCTAGCTATCGCTGTCAACTTCATTAGAGGCAGTGGAAAATTTGGAAGAAAAAATACAATTTCCTAGAATTTTATACAACCCTTTCGTGCAATGTTTTGTGTTTTTCTTGAAACCGGTTTTCGGGCCTAGGACTGGAACAAAATCTAAACCGACTCAGTTATTCCATCTTCCTATTCTGGGTAACTTGGTTCTGCGAATTCTGAACGTTTTACCGTAGTCAAGAAGGTCTACTAGCACTTTCCGTCTAGTTTCAAATTTCCAACGTATCGAAATAACGTGTTAAACATTTACTCAATTGTAATAAATTGTAAGCGAATAAAGAAAATAAAATAATATATTTAATATTTGTTAAGGAGTTACCACGCTCATAAACACGATTGAGTCGGTCATAAAAAATGCTTTATGTACATGTCTTCGTCTTAGTCGTTATCTTCATAGCTGAAAGTCGTATCCCCGAAAGGTTTTCGAGACTTTAAGGACGACTTTCTTCCATCTGGTTCTGTCTTCGGCCTCTCTCAGGGCAGTTGTTATAGGGAGGTTAGTGAGGGCGGTCACTTGGCCTCTCCATCGGCTAGGTGATCAACCGCAGAGTCTCTTTGCCTTCACCTTACCCACCACAACCAGTTTGTCAAGGTTGTCTGGTTGTCGGCGAGCAATATGGCCAAAATACTGTAGGATTCTCTGGTAGCATATTGAAGAAAGTCTATTTACGATATCAAGCTGCTCGATTAGGGAATGGTTTGTCCTTCTAGCGGTCCACGATATACGGAGCATCTTTCTCCAACACCACATCTCGAAAGCATCTATTTTTTTCCGTTCTAATGCCCGGATTGTCCACGACTCTGAGCCATATAGAAAAATCAAGAAAACCAATGTCCGGACTAGTCTCGGTTTTGGTAACGTTGGAGGCTTTTCTGCTACGCCAGTTGCGCGTTATGTACGTATTTAATAAGAGTGAAAAAGAGTTTATGCGTTTTGAGTGGGCCATGTGAAAGCGAAATGAGCAACGTCTGTTTTACTTTTATCGCGTGGACATAAAACTTTTTCTGATCGGCTTGTTGCGAGTCCGTGTCGAGAAATATGGTGCATCCCTTAGCATAATAAGTGAGTAAACTTTAGAAAACATACCTTTTCTCCACTATCCGAGGGCAAGTAAAAAGTAAGGACCGTTAAAAAAGAAATTCCCATGCAAGGGATGATGATGTTCACGGTGTAGAATAGCGTCTTCCGCCGCATGGTGATATTGAACGTGATATCCAGGTAGGGCTCGTCGCAGCACGTGTAGAATTTCTCGTTCCTGAACAAAAGAAACAAAAAATCAGTTGTCAAATCAAATATTCTGGTACATGGTAAACCTTCCTATTCGAGTTATGAATAAGATCGTTGTAGGTATTGCCTATTCATAATGCGCAGTAATAGGGATTGACCCTTATCAATTACATCTCATCGTATTTGACGGTATACAAGATACTGAATGAATCTCGAAATCAATTTTGACAAGCTTTCGGTGGGACCTTATGTTGCTGAGTTGTGATAAGATGTTTGTGGCGTTTGGCGCCCTTCAATATCTTGGCAAGTTCTTGCTAACCCTTTATACGGGTCATAAGCCAGTTAAGTTAACTTTTGTCACTAATTCTTGAATGTAAACTACGTAAATTCGACCATGTTACAGAAATCCATTACCAACTTAGCTGTTAATACACTGTAAGAGGTAAAAATGAAATAAAAAATCAAAATAATCTTTATTTCATAGGTAAACATTATTACACTTGAAATCGTCACATTGGTTAAACTCTACCGCTCATTCGTAAGGCAGATTCCCCCGAGAAGAATGAGCGAGAAACTCTAAGGGTTGTTCTTTGTGAATAAACATTTGCACACATTTATCATTTACAATATAATCTTTTTTTCAAACATCATAGATCGAGACTACCTACAAGAGCTAACAGATACTAATTTTTCTCATCCAAGTACGCAGTAGTCGTATAATAACCTTTAGTATAAAGTTTTTGTTTCACTATAGTTTTAAACTTCGTGAATGGTAAATTTTGTATATCAACCGGAATCTTGTTATAAAAGCGTATACATTGCCCCGTAAATGAATTCGTGATGTTGCGTAGACGACTATCAAGAACAGCTAGTTTGTTTCAATTCCTCGTATTCATGTTATTTCTGTCACTATTTCTCATAAAGAAATTACTATTCTTCTAAACATAAATTACATTTTCACCAATGTCTGTGACGCTAGTGTAAGAATGTTAATTTCCTTAAACTTATCTCTCAAAGGTACCCTGCGGCCCAGATTGTAAATTGCCATCCCTATCCATAATTGTAATCCCACGTTTTTGCAGGACAAAGATTCTATTGATATCGACGGCAGTCCTCTCTTTCCCTTCTTAGAACCCTATCACAAAGATCATTTCGTCTTTCTCAGTTATATTATGACGCGTCGCATTGTACGGTCTTTTACGCTTTCAATTGCTCTTGTGAATTATACACCAATTCTCTGCATTTCAATTTATTTTAATATTGTTCTTAAATTGTAGTATTATAATGCTATTATGATGTAATATCTATATAAAAACAATAAAATATATCCTATATTATCATTGATACTAAGTTTGAACAAAAAAATGAAAAATCCCTCAATCCAATAGGAGTCGAACTTGTGTCTGTTGTAGTCTTAGCTGCCACCGGTTAGAGTCTGATCGGATAGAGGAAATTTTTCTTTGTATTTGTTCGTTTCTATCACTAATAATAACAAACTAGTGGAGTATTTAAAAGAATATATAATAATAATCATGGTGATAAAAACATCATTATATTCAATACAAAAAAATTATATCGTATGGCCTTGTATTGTAATTTCACGATGTAATTTTTGAGCAAGCAACTGTCTGTTACGTTTTCAACCAAAACGGATGAATTTTGGTGTAGAGATAGATGGGACGTAAGAAAAGGACACGGGTTAGCTTTTGTCACCAAAGTTAATGAATCTTAATGGGGGCGAAATAAGGCATGAAAGTTTGTATGGCGAACAAATAAAACAATGAAAATTGGTATAGTACAGTAAGCTACTGGAACTACTTGCTCTACGCAGACGAAGTCGTGGACACTAATTAGAATGTAATATTTATTTTTGTTGAATACCATGACGTTTTACTACCTTGATATTTATCTATTGTCAAAATATTCCACAAGTTTTTTTAAGATACTATCCAAGTGACGGTACGCACCCGTTACCCTGAGACGTAAGATGACAAGACCCATGTACCTGTAATTTGACCAGCACCCTTACCTTTCCAAACCGGATCACAGTAATGCTCACATTACTGCTTGGAATAATAATGTGGCAGTACTTCCCTGGACGAACTCTTTCATATTAATTAGAGAAAAATTGTGCCACTCGATACCACAGCCCTTGCACCTTATCAAGGATAATGTTCTCAGTAAAAATTATTCCAAGAATTCACGTTCTAAAATCGTGTTGTTTGTAATTCTGCGCGACGTGGTATAAAAAGAGTGGTTTAGAGGGCAATGCGGCTCGCGGGCCGCGAATGAAATCGGACGTTAGGCGAAAATTATGACTTTAATGGCACTACCGCCAGGGCCATAAACAATGGCGAGATGTGCACAATATGTTGCGTGTTTGAAATACCAGTGACAATTAATACACTGACTGTTATTTATATGGTTTGCATTGAGATTTGTCTTTTTAAAAACCGATAGTACGAGTAGGTAAACGATACTAAGAAACTTAAAAGCCTATTTTGTAATGATGTCCTCAATTCGACTGCATTTTTTTGTGTGTAACGTACATAACAAGCGATTACTTCGGCATTTGTTGGAAAGAGGGTACCTCTGTATTGGTCCCATTTAAATTTGAAGAAAATATTCCACCTCTAAGGGTGGCAAACTAGTAAGTAAGTTTAGTAGCAGTAGAGCTCCTTGTGTAAGAGTTCGTCCAGGGAAGTAGTGCCACGTTACCTATTTCTGCCGCCAAGCTATAATGTCAGCATTACTGTGTTCCGGTTTTGAAGGGTAAGAGCGCTGGTGAAATTACAGGCATATGGGACTTGTCAACTTATGTCTTAGGGCGACGGGCGCGGTGGCACTGCCCCTCAGATCTTTGCGATTTAAAGCTCTGAGTGGCACTGCAACTGTTATGGACAGGCGTGTGGCTTACCACCAGGCGCACGACTTGTTCGTCCCGTCACTTGATATCATAAAAAAAGAAAAAAGATTTGAATAAAACTTTGCAAATAGATGTAATTAATTACACGACCTTTCGATACCGGTTTTTTTACAAATAATTTATAACTATATCGAAAATGAGTTCGTGTTCTGGTACATCACATGTGATCATGTGTCAAAAGTGCTTTTATCACATGAAAGCCATAAAGATAATACGCACTCCGCTAAACAAAATTATGTATATATGAAATTTTAGAACTCCCTTACTTAAGCATAAAAAAGTCATCGCCTAATTTCGTTGGTAAAATATTTGTGCCTCTCTCCTGAAAAGTTGTCATTTTGCGGTTGTGGTCTTATTACTTTAAGGGTGTGCGTTATTGATATTCAATTTTCATACACTTTAAAAAATATATATTTTACCTCACTAGCTCTGAAAGGCTTTCTTTCTCATTAGAAATCTGCGCGCAAAGCGCGTTTTTTGCGCGCTAGCGTGGACAAGGTTTTTAAAATTCGAACTTGACTATGGACAGTGGTGCGCCTAATTTTTTCTTTCGATGAAAAAAAAAACATAATGGCACGTTCATTCCGCTACCCAATTTGTCGTACATTATTTGTAATATAAATCCGTTGGTACACTTTATTCTTATTATGGTTGAGATTAAATTGACAACGATAACTATCGAGTTCTTATGTTTTCGCAATTGTTACACATAGGAAATGAAATTATTTTTTCGTGTATATTTGTTTTTTCAAACAAACCAACGTTTCGGGCCCTTTACGGTCCAATGGTCACGGTTGACTAATTTTGTTTATTAAAACTGATTTTGATTTCCTTTAGAGCTGCCAGGACTGGTAGCTGTAAAGGTACTAACTAGGTGATAAATCTGTAATAGATTTCTCATAGATGGCGCTACGACTAAAAAGTCGTTGAAAGACCAAGTACAAAGACACGACGCAAGCACATAGAGAAATTCGTGAGGTCCGTGGCTTAGTTGGTATAGCGTCTGCCACGGTATGCAAGAAGACGTCGTTTGTTTTTTCTGAGTGTTCGATCTTTGTATTAATAATTATAACAAACTAGTGGAGTAATTTCACAAAAAATAATTGAATATCAATTCAATAAAAATTTAATTAAAACTGATTTGTTATAGTTCAACTGTTTTTCTTTCATCTACCGTTTTCCTCGCTTAGTGAGGTGAAATGTTGCATGTGTAGCTCGGCAGCAAAGTTGTTTTGCGTCTCGTGCCTTGAAACCTTCCCTCAGGATTCTATTTTTGAATTCAATCTCAGTATCCTTCGCTTGCTCAGGTTTCAATCCAAGCGCTCGCGTCAAATAACAACTTTGCAGCCTTGCATGACAAATAACTATTTACAAATAATATTTATGTAAACCAAGGCGTCCATTTTGTTTTTCAATATCGTCGTGCTAGCCTTATGGCTTGTCTTGTACACCTTTTCTTCCCCGAAATATTGAATTATATTACCTCAAAAGTAATTGTACTATGCCTTTGAACTGTAGAACACTGTATCTTTTGTGTAGACGGTTAAGATTGGTAGTTGGTAGATTTGCACGGTCATGAGTTCTATAACCGTTTTAAACCGTAAAGTTACGTAAAACTTGTTGCATTGTTGAATATTTCCATTTGCACGTTGTATTCGTAAACATATTATGTATGCCATTTGACTATGAATTATATATATGCATGACTTTCAAAAAACGAACACGGAAAGTTAATCATTTATGGACCATGCGACTTTTTCCCGGCCAAGGCCTGCAAGATTAGTGTGAAAATCCATTCCTGTCCTAAACTTTTCAGTATATCTATTATTAATGAACTATGTAATCGGGCCAAAGAAAAACTCATACAGCCGACTGTTCAGTCTCCTAGTAGGTATTTTCAATTCTCTTTTGTCGTCCGTTTTGTATTTTCGACGCGAAAATGATTGATTCTACTGAGAAAAACGATAAAGAAAATACAGTAATTGATACACATTCAACCACTTTATCAGAAGTTCAGCAGACTACAAGTCGTATTAATGTGCCTGGAAAAACAATTTCATTTAGCAATTGTCCGAACATGTCAAATATTACTTCTAATTCTAGTTAATATTTTTTACCTTTTCGATTATACTTGTTTCTCTTTAGTCTTTTAATATTTCCTCACATTGTTTGAGAAAATCACTATATAAGCTTCGGCGGGAATGGGAATTGCTTGACTCGTATTACTACTTCCCTTACTTCTCGGCCTCTGCAATAATGTATTATTTTCGGTATCGAAAAGAACATAATATATAGGATAATCCAATGAAATAAATTAATAAAACTTTAAAATCGTTAACCGGTAGAATAAACAAATGTTCAAAGACCAATTTGGGAGTTCTTTTCTAAAATTGGCCAAAGGAGTGGGGCTTAAGCTGAGGAATTGTGACTTTACGTCCCTGTATGTGCATGCCTTACGTAAATATCTCTCTCGCTTATGTTGCAAGCCAGTTGAATGAACTTTATAATTTATTACTAGCAAACCCTACTTTATTTATACAAAGGACAAAGACCACTTAACTAATTTTGCAGTTAGACTTTGACACATTATAGTATACCATTTCAGTGCCTCTCATGGTCTTAGTTAGGTGGCAACTGGAAGGCTCTTTGCAACTTTTTTGATCTCGTGGTTGTGTGAATGTGGACTCTGGTTTTAAGAGAATAGGAGCGAGAAGGCAGCTCTACTTTGTAATAATAATCGCATAAAGGGAACGGTCGGAGACGTTCAAAGTGGATTTTCGTGTGTCGCTTTTGCCGTTGCCGCCGCCCGGATTAAGCCTATTACTATACATTTCTTCTACCCAACGCTGGAATACAAAGGTCGTTTAGCCAGTTTCAAGTTTTAGTCAAACATATAAAGAAACCTTCGCTCATGACATATTTGATCGAAATTTCAAAGTGCGTATTCAGGCATTTTACGATATCGTAAAATATCAAAAAGAAAGTTGTACACGAAAAAGCTTCAGCCCTCACTACATAAAAATATGAGTAGAGAAATGTCACCTTTTACGGGTATAAAATTGGATGGATATTAGATCGATCGAGAAACTGGCAGAAAAGTGTTTATGAGCGTTCGGTAAAGGGTGATTCCTTGATAAGGAGGTGGGGTTGGGATCCTGTAGGCGAGGCTTAGCTCGCCAAAGCGGATACATGTCGTAAAAGTGATGCGAGGTAAGTGATGTTGGCTTAATAACGACAGTCCCGAGTTGGAGGGCGCGGATAACGACCTCTAGTAAATGAAGAGGACAGCCGAGCCCGCCCGAATAACTCGTTGTTTACCTGCACTATCTCTACTTCGCTAAACGATATTGTTTCTGTTTCACATTTCTGAAAACGTACTTCTCGCACTCCACCAGTTACTGTTCTCATTAAGGATATAATATGAACACTATTCGTTGTCCTACTATACTTTTGTAGTCATCTTTTGAATGCTAAAATACTTGACTCCAATTTAAAAGATATTGATCGTATCTGCGATACGTAAGCAACGGACAATGGAAACAGTAAAGCGCGTGACCGAAAGCCGCAGCTAAATAGGCTGAAACAATATTACATTTAAACAAAGTTGGTTTGCAAAGAAGAATGATGTCTTCGGTAAATTACAATTTACTTAGTGATGAATTTGAGATGAAACATTGCCGTCGCATTGTTCAACTAATTACAAAAGTGAACTCTCTGAACATACTCTAAGCCTGGCTTTTGAGTAAGTCGTAACATCGTTAAAGTTGCTCCTTGTTGCCGTACCCACACTACCACCTCGCGCAAATAGGTCAAGGCGTCTTCGGAGCGACAATTCACGATCATGTTGCTGTTAAATCTCTTCCTTCCGCCACTGTCAACAATAACCGTCAAATCCTTTAATTAAGTGTCAAGATAAACAGTAATTACGTCAAATTCCGCGAAACGTTCAGGTAGAGATAACGTCCCGAAGTTTATTCGTTTATTCAAGTGCCGGCGTAGGGCGCGGAGTTTCATTAGAGGCAGGATACAGCCGGGTGGTTAGGTGAAAAATGTCCGCCCACTAATAATGGGGCACTTGTGTTTATTCACCGCGCGCCAAGGCGTTCGCAGTGACCCACTAACTGAAACTAAATTAAGGCGGTATTTATTCTCGTCGCCGGTGTAGTACCTTCGTGTGCTAACCTCGCGTTATCCTGGAATGTTCGAGGATTTGGCAGGTCAGTTTATACGATTTGAGATCGACGACGAGTGGTGTACGAGGGCGGTACAAAATAAAGAATTGCTATCTTGATATTGTTACCGTTACAGCGCTTTCTTTCGGCTTTTCATTTAATTTATGAAGCAATTATTTTTATATCACTCTTTTATTTTTTTAAATCGTATTGTTAGTAATTCAATGAAAATAGACATTTTGAATTGATGACTGTGACACAAATGTTTGTATGACGCTAACCTATAATAATCTGTTTATTTGTTCAAATATTTTGTTAAACCAATTTTTTGTAGCCAGCGGAATAGCGAAGACGTTTTATATGCCATTAAAAGAAAATAGCTGAGGTATTTCTTTGCGATGCAAATGGATTTTTTAGCATTTACAGCCAGTAAATCTTTTTCATTTGTTTGCGACGAAAATGATAAAATGATAAAAATGTTTTCCTCGCAATACTGCTTTTTAAGGGTCATGGCGATTTTTGCCGTTGATACTACTTACCTATAGATTAGTAGTGCACTGCTGGGGCGTGTTTTATTGACTAACAGGTATACAGAGTGTTTTGTAAGATAGGGAAATCGGAAACCAAATAAGATAACTGTCTTAGGAACCATTTTAGTTAGTTTTTTGTGAAAACAATTTTGCTATAGTTAATTCTTTTGTCAAGCGTGAGTTATTCTTAAAACTGAATAAAAAAGGTCACAATTTTTTTAGTGCTGATCGATTCTGTTTCATATAGGGATCACTTACTTGTATGGGATGAAAAAATCGGGGCAGCACAAATCGAATATTTTCTTTTAATGCTAATAGACTTGGTTTCTTATAAAGATGACTTCATTGTACCGAAAGAAAAAAATTGGGACAACAGAAACGCCCTGTGTAAAATCATTAACCTAGATTTATTTAATACAAGTGTGACTTCGGCGAGGAATGCATTGGTGAGGCATTTTTGTGACTCCTGTTGATGTTTACTTTTTAATTTTTCTCTATGTTTGTAATTGATTATTTTTTCTTTCTTGAAAATTGTGTGCTAGAACTTGAAAATCGATTGTTATTTGTGAGGACCTGTAATTGGCTTTATGTCGTTATTATTATTACTTAATTTAGTTTTAAGCTGTTGGTCTTCCTAATAAATCAATAAATAAATAAATAATAAATAGAAGTTGGTCAAATTTAATATTATAAAGGAAGAAGTGTACGTACCTAACTGCAGGCACTTCAAGTATGTCCCACTCGACGGACATGTAGAACTCAGAGAGGTCTACCCCCACGGAGACCACGTTGCTGCCGGCCTGCTCGTCCATGTGCCTCAGGTCCACCTGCGTGCACACTTGTTTTATCACACCGCCTCCTCTGCAGAAATGCTGTCCTAGTACTTTTTTAACCGTACTTAACTTTCAATAGTGATGGTTTTACTCAGTTGTTAAAAAATATTTTATTATTAATAAAAAATTATATAAAAATCGGTACTAATATTTTCTATCGTTGGTTATATATGAATTTTCTGTATTTGTATTGAAACCAATCGGTATATAATTAAAGTATAAGTAATAATAATAAAAGATAAATAAGAATAACAACAACACTGAGACTTCCAAAGACATCTAAAAAAGAATTTGGAAAAAATCTGTCACTAAATTATTTTAGTTTAGTATTTTAGTTCATCATTTTATTTAATGATTGTAATGATGCATTTATAACTACTACTTCGTAGAATAAAGCAAAAATTATAAAGAATTATATTCGTAAATAGGTTCACGAATAACTGTAGAGAAGATAAAGGGAAAGTAATTTTTGCTCCATCCTACCTGTTCATTTAAATTGATTATTTATCACTATTTTAACATCACTCTATTTATCAGTAGATTATTCATCGATACATGCACCCTGTCACACAATGTGAGAAATTCGTTAATATTGCATTAATTAATCCGTGATCAGTTTCCATTACACACTGAGTGAATGCAGCTAAACCAATCCCGAGCAGTCTATGTTAGGAGGTCGTTACAGTTTGTACAGGTGACCATTGAAGAATTGCCACTTAACCATACCACAGAGTGTGTCAAGTAGGATGTACCTGTGTCAACAATTTTAAGGTTAATCAGATAAAAACACGTCAACGATAACTGCTCATAACATTCATCTTGAAAGAGGACACGTTACAACAATATTCCAAATATCGAAACATGCGAAGAAGTAACAACGCGTACACAGAAAAACACCGAGGGACGCCAACTCGTAAACGGTCACTAGAGTCAGGATGGGACGACCTCGCTTTTCGGATACTTGATGCCGTCGCCAAACATGCGCATGTGGGCAAGTATACCCCCCGGGAGGTGGCGGGGATCGAGGGCGTATATTTGCCGAAGGTGTTTGAGGAAGATCAAATAGTGAAAAGCAAGTCGGAATCGCCGGCTCCGCCGCGGCGTGTGTGTGTCGCGGCGCGGCTTGCGCCCGCTGCCAGCGCCCCAGGGTCTGTCTCGGAGCGGTGCCACCGGGCGCGGGCCTCATCAAGGTAAGTGTAGAATAGCATGCAACGAAGGCCCCGTCAACCGAAGCGACTGCTTCCGAGGGCGTCGCTTCGGTCGGCGGGCCTCACACTACTCCTAACATCTAAGTAGCTTAGAGATATCTGTGCACTATGGAGTTCGTGTCTGGATTTGATAGGATCGTTTTGTTTCTGAATGAAGTATTCCATGCAATGAACGGCCAGCGACATCGAATCCTTAGAGCCACTAGGAGTCGCTAATAGGGAAAGGTATAAAATATGCAACGTGATGTCTGTTTATGCTCGAAAGTGTACTGAGCCACAAGTGTAAAGTTACATCGTATCATCTCACATCGTGCTGTGCTTAACCTGTTCGCGTGTAAGGTATCGTGTCGTAAGCTGTGTCCGAGAGAGTACAGCCGCGCGGCCGGCGGCGGCGGCGAGCGCGGCACCGCCGTGATCGGGAATGCAAGTGGTCGTCAAGCGGAGTCATGCGTGGACGTGTACATCGATCATGTAGGGCATGCAGCAAGCTGTGTGCGTGTGTGTCGTGTGTGACGCGAGCGGAGCCAGCTAGAGCGGTGGGACGGCCACGCCGGTGCCACCGCGCACGCCGCCAGCGCGCCGCCTGACACCGCCTCCGCTGGGCTCGCGAGAGCGGTGGAGATGCTCGAGTATGAAAGCGGATGGGGCTGCAGGCCGCTCACGCAGCGCGGGCGGCGGTCGCCGACGGGCGTGTCGGGTTAGGACGGGTCGAGTGAAGTTTGCATCCCATATCACCTGGCTGTTAAGATTTTATACCTTTCCGTGTCGAGCGAGGAAGGCCAACCGAACTAAGTGGAATCGGCCGAGGATAGTCTGGATCATTCGTGGTCACGCACGTCGAATACCGCTACTCCACATACGTAACATCACCATCGAAAAGTAAACTTGCAACATGACAGACTACGAGCGACGAGCCGCGAGCGAGGGCCGGCGCCGCTCGCTGCGCGCCTCTGCTCTACCACCGTCGTACAGTCAATATGTAAAGTGAGTTTAACATACCACATGGACAGAAAAGTAATAATAATTACACGACGAGTTACGTTCGAGCCAACAAGCTATTGCATGGACAGGCCGGGGGGGCCCTACGGCTACGGCCCGCGCCGGCGCCAAGCAGCGTACAGCGGGGCGTCACCTTGAAGCCATCATACGTCCAGCTGCCTAACTTAAGCACACAGGTTTGCACGTCGTAAGGAAAGAACTCGACGTCGATCGAGCAGGAGGACTTATAGACGGCCGGCGGCTGCCACACCACCATGCCGTTGTAGTAGACCGTGGCCTTGGTCATCAGCGTCACCTCGTAGTTGCCGTCGGCGCTGCGGACAAACAGAGCGGTCATCGAGAGCGGTGCAGCTCCGGCAATTACCTTGAATCCGTCGTACGTCCAGCTACCGAACTTAAGAACGCACGTTTGCTCGTCGAAGGGAAAATATTCCACGTCTATTTCGCAGGACGACTTGTAAATGGCGGGCGGTTTCCATTCGACCAGCCCCTGGTGGTAGATGGTCGCCTTGGTCGCCAACGTAACCTCGAAGTTGCCGTCGGCACTGGAATGTTAACTCACATTACCTACTCGCCGGCTCGCGGCCCCTACCTATTCTCGTGGTGGCGGCGTGTAGCGTCGCAGGCCAGCCTGTCTGAGTGCCTCTCCAGTGCTCTACAGGTCATTGTGTCACAATTCTCTCAGTGTGTACCTCAATTAGCAATGTTGACGTCACTAACGAATGTCACAGACAGTGTGTTGTGATGTCTTGCTACGTTTTCGGCGTAGGTCACGTGTCACGTGCCACGTTGTCATGTTGTGCTACTTTTTCAGACGATGTGTATGTAGCCTAGTTTTCAATGTACTACGCGCTAGTACTGTCGATGTTATTTATGCGTTGTAATGAGTAGGTACCGACTAAGTGATTTTGAAATGTTATTCTCGTTCTAAGTTTATTAACGACCAATAAGTGTCGAAAGGAACGTGCGAGCCCCATGTTCTTGCCGTATAAATATAAATAGTTTTAAACTTTCTCGGAAATTTACTATCTGCCAGTTGCTTACTGGAACGATTAATTTGAAAATAAATCGTATTTTGTGTGCGCGATAAATTCAGGTATTTGTTTGATAATTTTGACAGGGGTCGAGGCGGGACGGCGGTGGCGAGTCTGGAAATGCACCAGTCACATTAGTTATTTACGCCAACACGAGGCATTACGACTGGGCCCCTGCCGTCCCTGCCGCCTCCTCTGCGGCTTTAACGCTAAATCGTTTCACTTCACCGGGATATTTTCACAGCACAACAGTAAACACACATGCAGTAACACAAATTTATTATAATCATTTAGTTGTTTTAGTTTTGTAACACACAAAGCAAACAAATGAAAACGATTATGGACAATGGAGATGAGGAATTACAAATCACGGTGTAGGGTGTCTAGCGACATAATTCGGAAGGCTGTTGAAGTCTTTCCGGAGGGAACGGAGGCAAAAAGGTGCGCATTAGCAGTGAGCGAAGGCGGAGACGCACAGGTTGTAGGGAGGGTCGGAAATGAGTTACGATTTCTGTCCGGCCATTTATCAACGTCCGAGCTTCGACTGTGGACACAACAAAATGGATGTAGCACTACAAAATTTTGCTACATATAACTTTGCCGCCTCGAATGATAGAGACTCCTGTCTCTTGACGATTTACCTTTACACTAGTAACTTGTAAAGGAAAATAATTTATTTCCGGTTTAAATGTATTTGACGTCACAAATTATAATTCGCAATCGTTAAAACTTTCAAATGTTATTGAACACTATCCGAGTACAAAATGTGTCGAGAGTCGGTATCGCCACAACATTGATGACAGAGCTGAACACTTCTCCCAGTTCGTGTTTCATATCGCTGCATAGCTTCTATAAGCCGAATGCCATTTGTCATAAGCCAGCAACACATGTTGGCCCAGCGTTGCCGAGTGAAGGCCAATACCAACGTACATATGTACAGGCTAGTTGCCGTGCCACTTGACCACGCATCTCACGTTGGAGCCGTGTCGGTTGTTCTGCACAAACTAAAGGCGCTCACGTGCGCTTGGCCAATAATGTTTGTGAAAAAGAAATATATTTTGTTTTTATAAAACTTTAACATTAACATTAGACAAAACTGGCTGTTGATGATAGGATCTGTAAAGGGCCCGAAACGTTAGCTTGTTTGAATAATAAATGCACGCGATTTTAATCTGAAAAACATATTAATTTCTAACGTTTTAAAACATTAATATAAGCAGTAAGTTTCACTTCTACGTCGCGTCGTCCCTATAGTTTCAAGCACAATGAAAACTGAGCTGGATGCTCCACAAAACTCGTCTACATTGACAGTTTGTACTGCTTTCCTTGCTTTTCAAACTTGTCGAATGTGTAGATGGTATGTTAGCACTGGCCGTGTATCAATGTGCCTACTCTGCGTTCGCCTAAGCTCGACCAACATGTATTTCAGGCTATTATACCTTCCGAGTCGTACGTTAAGCTTGTTTCCCCCGTACATCTAAAATATTACACATATCACGGAAAACCAAATTTAAAGCGTGATAAATGTCAATAATTTAACACCAATTAACAGTTTTATGCAATATTTTAATAAAAAAATAGGAAAATTAATATAATATAATAATCTTTTCATAATTGAAGAAAATATTTTTGCACAAAACATTAAGTGTGGCAGTGAACGCGGTTCGACATGAACAACATCCATATTCGGTTAAACCCAATTATCATGTTAATCGTGTCACAGGTGTGAAAGTACATACATAATCCTAATTTAACATTCAATTAATCTGTATCTATGTTGTTGTAATATGTAGATAATTTTCTACGTTTTATTCGTGTTACTAGCTTTAAATCGAAAGTTTAAAAATGACATGTCTTTAGGTCTACCACGTCTTTCATTTAAATGTAACACGAACTAATACAACACGGTATTTTATTGACATACGTACATATTTATAAGACGATTGTATTCAAGGGTCTAATATTTAGTCACTGTTGTAGAAAGAAAAGATTATTTTTGTTGCAAATAGTAACGATAAGTTACGTATGTTAAATTGTTTAAAGGCAGACTAGTTGGAATTTTGCGATTACTATTTGAAATTATATGTAAAAAAATGTAAGCACAGTATTTTTTCCTTAGAATATATTAGCACGCTATAATCTACATTATCCATCGTTCACGTGAAATTCAGTATTTCTTGGATCAGTGGAATAAGAAATACATATTTTTTTATTTATAAAATATCATATTTTCATATTTTTTACGTCTTTCGTTGTCGTGTCTTTGTATTTGGTTTTTATATTACAACAAACACATAGAAAAAATCGTGAGATCCGTTGGTACGTTCCGTGGCTTAGTTGGTATCACGTCTGGCACGGGTTCTAACTTAACCTAACCCAACCGAACCTAATCGTGTCTTTACGATAGATATTCAACATATCCTGTAAGAACAACTGTTTCGTTATAATTCGGTTTTCGGTGTAATGAAAATTCGAACAAACGTTTTCAACACGTTAACAAAAAACGTTAACAAAAATTTTCGACTTTGTGATAGGTTACCTCTGGCACGGTATGCTAGATGACGTCGGTTCGAATCCGGCCGGATCGAAGGAATTTTTTCTGAGTGTTCGATCTTTGTATTAATAATTATAACAAACTAGTGGAGTAATTTCGCATAAAAATATTTGAATATATTTTTTAATTCACAAAACCCGATTTCTCCAAGAAATTTTTGTCAAATCATTTTTCTGTCCCGGAAAACGACCTAAGGTATAGGCGCCGTGAGCAAAGTAAGCAGATAAAATAATGAAGGAAATTGAAGAAAATTCGACATATCGCACGCTCAACGATAAAACGGAGATATTCTAAAAATAATTTTCGAGAAACTGGCTAAATAGATTTAGGAAAAATACGAGGCTCCAGGGATATGTACAAATAAATTACATAAAATTCTGTGTCTATGAAAAACGATATATGTGTATTAAGTTTAATTTTGTAAGCTTTTTTAAATTACTTTTGTCAGTTTCCCAAAAATGGTATTTTTCGTATTTCGCCACTTCGTTATTAAGGGTGATATGAAACTTTTCAAAAACAATAATCGAGGCTGTCGGGGCAATAGTGGTGTAACCTACATTTTTTCTGTAATATTACTTTAAATGACATTAAAGTACGTATTTATATATTTGGGTGCTATTTGAATTTTTTTTATGATACTAAGTGTCGAGACGAATAAGTCGTGCGCCTGCTGGTAAGCGACAGATGCCCATCTGTAACAGCTGCCACTGCGCCCATCGCCCCGAGAAAAGTCCCATGTGCCTGTAATTTCACCAGCACCCTTGCCCTTCAGAATCGGAACGCAATAATGCTCACATTACTGCTTGGCGGCAGAGACAGGTGAGGTGGTAGTACTTCCTTTGACGGACTCTTTCACAAGGAGCCCTACTGTTACTTTTATGTATATAAAAAAAATACAATTTTTTTTTCTTTTTTTTTCCTTTTTTTTTCTTCTTTTTTTTCTCTTTTTTTTTCTTTTTTTTTTTTTTTT